>NW_026599594.1:1140000-1150000 GCF_023634155.1 Falco peregrinus | reverse complement strand
AAGGGTTAGGGTTAGGTACGTGCCATGCACAGCTGAGGTTATAGAGTTCCGTCAAGGGTTAGGCCTCTTAGGGTCAGGGTTAGGGTTAGGTTTAGGTTTAGGGTTAGGGTTAGGGTTAGGGTTAGGGTTAGGGTTAGGGTTAGGGTTAGGGTTAGGGTTAGGGTTAGGGTTAGGGTTAGGGTTAAGTGCATGCCATGCACAGCTGAGGTTTAGAGTTCCGTTTTGGGTTAGGTCACTTAGGGTTAGGGTTAGGGTTAAGGTTAGGGTTAGGGTTAGGGTTAGGGTTAGTGTTAACTGCATGCCATGCACAGCTGAGGTTTTTGTTCCGTTTTGGGTTAGGACTCTTAGGGTCAGGGTTAGGGTTAGGGTTAGGGTTAGGGTTAGGGTTAGGGTTAGGGTGTAGGGTTAGGGTTAGGGTTACGTACATGCCATGCACAGCTGAGGTTTAGAGTTGCGTTTAGGGTTAGGCCTCTTAGGGTCAGGATTAGGGTTAGGGTTAGGGTTCGGGTTAGGGTTAGGGTTAGGGTTAGGGTTAGGGTTAGGGTTAGGGTTAGGTACATGCCATGCACAGCTGAGGTTTAGAGTTCCGTCAAGGGTTAGGCCTCTTAGGGTCAGGATTAGGGTTAGGTTTAGGGTTAGGGTTAGGGTTAGGGTTAGTGTTAGGGTTAGGGTTAGGGTTAGGGTTATGTAACTGCCCTGCACACCTGAGGTTTAGAGTTCCGTTTAGGGTTAGGTCTCTTAGGGTTAGGGTTAAGTTTAGGGTTAGGGTTAGGGTTAGGGTTAGGGTTAGGGTTAAGTACATGCCATGCACAGCTGTGGTTTAGAGTTCCGTTTTGGGTTAGGCCTCTTAGCGTCAGGGTTAGGGTTAGGGTTAGGGTTAGGGTTAGGGTTAGGGTTAGGGTTAAGTGCATGCCATGCACAGCTGAGGTTTAGAGTTCCGTTTTGGGTTAGATCACTTAGGGTTAAAGTTAGGGTTAAGGTTAGGGTTAGGGTTAGGGTTAGGGTTAGGGTTAGGTACATGCCAAGCACAGCTGAGGTTTAGAGTTCCGTTTTGGGTTAGGCCTCTTAGGGTCAGGGTTAGGGTTAGGTTTAGGGTTAGGGTTAGGGTTAGGGTTAGTGTTAGGGTTACCTACATGCCATGCACAGCTGAGGTTTAGAGTTGCGTTTAGGGCTAGGCCTCTTAGGGTTAGGGTTAAGGTTAGGGTTAGGGTTAGGGTTAGGGTTAGGGTTAGGGTTAGGGTTAGGGTTAGGGTTAGGGTTAGTGTTAGGGTTACCTACATGCCATGCACAGCTGAGGTTTAGAGTTGCCTTTAGGGTTAGGCCTCTTAGGGTTAGGGTTAAGGTTAGGGTTAGGGTTAGGGTTAGGGTTAGGGTTAGGGTTACGTACATGCCATGCACAGCTGAGGTTTAGAGTTCCGTTTTGGGTTAGGCCTCTTAGCGTCAGGGTTAGGGTTAGGGTTAGGGTTAAAGTTAGGGTTAGGGTTAGGGTTAGGGTTAGGGTTAGGGTTAGGGTTAGGGTTAGGGTTACGTACATGCCATGCACAGCTGAGGTTTAGAGTTCCGTCAAGGGTTAGGCCTCTTAGGGTCAGGGTTAGGGTTAGGGTTAGGGTTCGGGTTAAGGTTAGGGTTAGGGTTAGGGTTAGGGTTACGTACATGCCATGCACAGCTGAGGTTTAGAGTTGCGTTTAGGGTTAGGCCTCTTAGGGTTAGGGTTAAGGTTAGGGTTAGGGTTAGGGTTAGGGTTAAGTGCATGCCATGCACAGCTGAGGTTTAGAGTTCCGTTTTGGGTTAGGTCACTTAGGGTTAGGGTTAGGGTTAGGGTTAGGGTTAGGGTTAGGGTTAGTGTTAACTGCATGCCATGCACAGCTGAGGTTTAGAGTTGCGTTTAGGGTTAGTACTCTTAGGGTCAGGGTTAGGGTTAGCGTTAGGGTTAGGGTTAGGGTTAGGGTTAGGGTTACGTACATGCCATGCACAGCTGAGGTTTAGAGTTGCGTTTAGGGTTAGGCCTCTTAGGGTCAGGATTAGGGTTAGGGTTAGGGTGCGGGTTAGGGTTAGGGTTAGGGTTAGGGTTAGGGTTAGGTACATGCCATGCACAGCTGAGGGTTAGAGTTCCGTCAAGGGTTAGGCCTCTTAGGGTCAGGATTAGGGTTAGGTTTAGGTTTAGGGTTAGGGTTAGGGTTAGGGTTAGGGTTATGTACCTGCCCTGCACAGCTGAGGTTTAGAGTTCCGTTTAGGGTTAGGTATCTTAGGGTTAGGATTAAGTTTAGGGTTAGGGTCAGGGTTAGGGTTAGGGTTAGGGTAAGGGTTAGGGTTAGGGTTAGGGTTACGTACATGCCATGCACAGCTGTGGTTTAGAGTTGCGTTTAGGGTTAGGCCTCTTAGGGTTAGGGTTAGGGTTAGGGTTAGGGTTAGGGTTAGGGTTAGGGTTAGGGTTAGGGTTAAGTGCATGCCATGCACAGCTGAGGTTTAGAGTTCCGTTTTGGGTTAGGTCACTTAGGGTTAGGGTTAGGGTTAAGGTTAGGGTTCGGGTTAGGGTTAGGGTTAGGGTTAGGGTTAGGGTTAGGTACATGCCAAGCACAGCTGAGGTTTAGAGTTCCGTTTTGGGTTAGGCCTCTTAGGGTCAGGGTTAGGGTTAGGGTTAGGGTTAGGGTTAGGGTTAGGGTTAGGGTTAGCGTTAGGGTTAGGGTTAGGGTTAGGATTAGGGTTAGGGTAAGGTTTAGGGTTAGGTACATGCCATGCACAGCTGAGGTTATAGAGTTCCGTCAAGGGTTAGGCCTCTTAGGGTCAGGGTTAGGGTTAGGTTTAGGGTTAGGGTTAGGGTTAGGGTTAGGGTTAGGGTTAGGGTTAGGGTTAGGGTTAGGGTTAGGGTTATGTACCTGCCATGCACAGCTGAGGTTTGGAGTTCCGTCTAGGGTTAGGACTCTTAGGGTCAGGATTAGGGTTAGGTTTAGGATTAGGGTTAGGGTTATGGTTAGGGTTAGGGTTAGGGTTAGGGTTAGGGTTAGGGTTAGGGTTAGGGTTACGTACATGCCATGCACATCTGATGTTTAGAGTTCCGTTTAGGGTTAGGTCTCTTAGGGTTAGGGTTCAGTTTAGGGTTAGGGTTAGGGTTAGGGTTAGGGTTAGGGTTAGGGTTAGGGTTAGGGTTAGGGTTAGGGTTAGGGTTAGGGTTAGGTACATGCCATGCACAGCTGAGGTTTAGAGTTGCGTTTAGGGTTAGGCCTCTTAAGGTTAGGGTTAAGGTTAGGGTTAGGGTTAGGGTTAGGTTTAGGGTTAAGTGCATGCCATGCACAGCTGAGGTTTAGAGTTCCGTTTTGGGTTAGGTCACTTAGGGTTAGGGTTAGGGTTAAGGTTAGGGTTAGGGTTAGCATTAGGGTTAGTGTTAACTGCATGCCATGCACAGCTGAGGTTTTTGTTCCGTTTTGGGTTAGGACTCTTAGGGTCAGGGTTAGGGTTAGGGTTAGGGTTAGGGTTAGGGTTAGGGTTAGGGTGTAGGGTTAGGGTTAGGGTTACGTACATGCCATGCACAGCTGAGGTTTAGAGTTGCGTTTAGGGTTAGGCCTCTTAGGGTCAGGATTAGGGTTAGGGTTAGGGTTCGGGTTAGGGTTAGGGTTAGGGTTAGGGTTAGGGTTAGGGTTAGGGTTAGGTACATGCCATGCACAGCTGAGGTTTAGAGTTCCGTCAAGGGTTAGGCCTCTTAGGGTCAGGATTAGGGTTAGGTTTAGGGTTAGGGTTAGGGTTAGGGTTAGTGTTAGGGTTAGGGTTAGGGTTAGGGTTATGTACATGCCATGCACAGCTGAGGTTTAGAGTTACGAAAGGGTTATGCCCAATAGGGTCAGGATTAGAGTTAGGGTTAGGGTTAGGGTTAGGGTTAGGGTTAAGTGCATGCAATGCACAGCTGAGGTTTAGAGTTCCGTTTTGGGTTAGGCCTCTTAGGGTCAGGGTTAGTGTTAGGATTAGGGTTAGGGTTAGGGTTAGGGTTAGGGTTAGGGTTAGGGTTATGGTTAGGATTATGTACATGCCATGCACAGCTGAGGTTTAGAGTTCCGTCAAGGGTTAGGCCCCTTAGGGTCAGGATTGGAGTTTGGGTTAGGGTTAGGGTTAGCGTTAGGGTTAGGGTTAGGGTTAGGGTTAGGGTTAGGGTTAGGGTTAGGGTTAGGGTTAGGGTTAGGGTTAAGTGCATGCCATGAACAGCTGAGGTTTAGAGTTCCGTTTTGGGTTAGGCCTCTTAGGGTCACGGTTAGGGTAGGGTTAGCGTTAGGGTTAAGGTCAGGGTTAGGGTTAGGGTTAGGGTTACCTACATGCCATGCATAGCTGAGGTTTAGAGTTGCGTTTAGGGTTAGGCCGCTTAGGGTTAGGGTTAAGGTTAGGGTTAGGTTTAGGGTTAGGGTTAGGGTTAGCGTCAGGGTTAGGGTTAGGGTTAGGGTTAGGGTTACGGTTACGGTTACGGTTACGGTTACGGTTAAGGTTACGGTTACGGTTACGGTTAAGTGCATGCCATGCACAGCTGAGGTTTAGAGTTGCGTTTAGGGTTAGGCCTCTTAGGGTTAGGGTTAGGGTTAAGGTTAGGATTAGGGTTAGGGTTAGGGTTAGAGTTAGGGTTAGGGTTAGGGTTAACTGCATGCCATGCACAGCTGAGGTTTAGAGTTCCATTTTGGGTTAGGCCTCTTAGGGTCAGGGTTAGGGTTAGGGTTAGGGTTAGGGTTAGGGTTAGGGTTAGGGTTAGGGTTAGGTACATGCCATGCACAGGTGAGGTTTAGAGTTCCGTTTAGGGTTAGGCCTCTTAGGGTTAGGGTTAGGGTTAGGGTTAGGGTCTAGGTTAGGCTTAGCGTTAGGGTTAGGGTTAGTGTTAGGGTTAGGGTTAGGGTTAGGGTTAGGGTTAGGGTTAGGGTTAGGGTTAGGGTTAGGTACATGCCATGCACAGGTGAGGTTTAGAGTTCCGTTTAGGGTTAGGCCTCTTAGGGTAAGGGTTAGGGTTAGGTTTAGGGTTAGGTTTAGGGTTAGGGTTAGGATTAGGGTTAGGGTTAGGTTTAGGGTTAGCATTAGGGTTATGTACATGCCATGCATAGCTGAGGTTTAGAGTTCCGTTTAGGGTTAGGTCTCTTAGGGTTAGGGTTAGGGTTAGGGTTAGGGTCTAGGTTAGGCTTAGCGTTAGGGTTAGGGATAGGGTTACGGTTAGGGTTAGGGTTAGGGTTAGGTTTAGGGTTAGGGTTAGGGTTAGGGTTAGGGTTACGTACATGCCATGCATAGCTGAGGTTTAGAGTTGCGTTTAGGGTTAGGCCTCTTAGGGTTAGCGTTAGGTTTAGGGTTAGGGTTAGGGTTAGGGTTAGGGTTAGGGTTAGGGTTATGTACATGACATGCACAGCTGAGGTTTAGAGTTCCGTAAAGGGTTAGGCCCCTTAGGGTCAGGATTAGAGTTAGGGTTAGGGTTAGCGTTAGGGTTAGGGTTAGGGTTAGGGTTAAGTGCATGCAATGCACAGCTGAGGTTTAGAGTTCCGTTTTGGGTTAGGCCTCTTAGGGTCAGGGTTAGTGTTAGGATTAGGGTTAGGGTTAGGGTTAGGGTTAGGGTTAGGGTTAGGGTTAGGGTTAGGGTTATGTACATGACATGCACAGCTGAGGTTTAGAGTTCCGTCAAGGGTTAGGCCCCTTAGGGTCAGGATTAGAGTTAGGGTTAGGGTTAGCGTTAGGGTTAGGGTTAGGGTTAGGTTTAGGGTTAGGGTTAGGGTTAGGGTTAGGGTTAGGGTTAGGGTTAGGGTTAGGGTTAAGTGCATGCCATGCACAGCTGAGGTTTTTGTTCCGTTTTGGGTTAGGACTCTTAGGGTCAGGGTTAGGGTTAGGGTTAGGGTTAGGGTTAGGGTTAGGGTTAGGGTGTAGGGTTAGGGTTAGGGTTACGTACATGCCATGCACAGCTGAGGTTTAGAGTTGCGTTTAGGGTTAGGCCTCTTAGGGTCAGGATTAGGGTTAGGGTTAGCGTTCGGGTTAGGGTTAGGGTTAGGGTTAGGGTTAGGCTTAGGGTTAGGTACATGCCATGCACAGCTGAGGTTTAGAGTTCCGTCAAGGGTTAGGCCTCTTAGGGTCAGGATTAGGTTTAGGTTTAGGGTTAGGGTTAGGGTTAGGGTTAGTGTTAGGGTTAGGGTTAGGGTTAGGTTTCTGTACCTGCCCTGCACAGCTGAGGTTTAGAGTTCCGTTTAGGGTTAGGTCTCTTAGGGTTAGGGTTAAGTTTAGGGTTAGGGTTAGGGTTAGGGTTAGGGTTAGGGTTAGGGTTAGGGTTAGGGTTACGTACATGCCATGCACAGCTGAGGTTTAGAGTTCCGTCAAGGGTTAGGACTCTTAGGGTTAGGGTTAAGGTTAGGGTTAGGGTTAGGGTTAGGGTTAGGGTTAGGGTTAAGTGCATGCCATGCACAGCTGAGGTTTAGAGTTCCATTTTGGGTTAGATCACTTAGGGTTAGGGTTAGGGTTAAGGTTAGGGTTAGGGTTAGGGTTAGGTACATGCCAAGCACAGCTGAGGTTTAGAGTTCCGTTTTGGGTTAGGCCTCTTAGGGTCAGGGTTAGGGTTAGGGTTAGGTTTAGGGTTAGGGTTAGGGTTAGGGTTAGTGTTAGGGTTACCTACATGCCATGCACAGCTGAGGTTTAGAGTTCCGTTTAGGGTTAGGCCTCTTAGGGTTAGGGTTAAGGTTAGGGTTAGGGTTAGGGTTAGGGTTAGGGTTAGGGTTAGGGTTAGGGTTACGTACATGCCATGCACAGCTGAGGTTTAGAGTTCCGTTTTGGGTTAGGCCTCTTAGCGTCAGGGTTAGGGTTAGGGTTAGGGTTACGTACATGCCATGCACAGCTGAGGTTTAGAGTTCCGTCAAGGGTTAGGCCTCTTAGGGTCAGGGTTAGGGTTAGGGTTAGGGTTCGGGTTAAGGTTAGGGTTAGGGTTAGGGTTAGGGTTACGTACATGCCATGCACAGCTGAGGTTTAGAGTTGCGTTTAGGGTTAGGCCTCTTAGGGTTAGGGTTAAGGTTAGGGTTAGGGTTAGGGTTAGGGTTAGGGTTAAGTTCATGCCATGCACAGCTGAGGTTTAGAGTTCCGTTTTGGGTTAGGTCACTTAGGGTTAGGGTTAGGGTTAGGGTTAGGGTTAGGGTTAGGGTTAATGTTAACTGCATGCCATGCACAGCTGAGGTTTAGAGTTCCGTTTTGGGTTAGTACTCTTCGGGTCAGGGTTAGGGTTAGCGTTAGGGTTAGGGTTAGGGTTAGGGTTAGGGTTAGGGTTAGGGTTACGTACATGCCATGCACAGCTGAGGTTTAGAGTTGCGTTTAGGGTTAGGCCTCTTAGGGTCAGGATTAGGGTTAGGGTTAGGGTGCGGGTTAGGGTTAGGGTTAGGGTTAGGGTTAGGGTTAGGTACATGCCATGCACAGTTGAGGGTTAGAGTTCCGTCAAGGGTTAGGCCTCTTAGGGTCAGGATTAGGGTTAGGTTTAGGTTTAGGGTTAGGGTTAGGGTTAGGATTAGGGTTAGGGTTAGGTTTAGGGTTAGCATTAGGGTTATGTACATGCCATGCATAGCTGAGGTTTAGAGTTCCGTTTAGGGTTAGGTCTCTTAGGGTTAGGGTTAGGGTTAGGGTTAGGGTCTAGGTTAGGCTTAGCGTTAGGGTTAGGGATAGGGTTACGGTTAGGGTTAGTGTTAGGGTTAGGTTTAGGGTTAGGGTTAGGGTTAGGGTTAGGGTTAGGGTTAGGGTTATGTACATGACATGCACAGCTGAGGTTTAGAGTTCCGTAAAGGGTTAGGCCCCTTAGGGTCAGGATTAGAGTTAGGGTTAGGGTTAGCGTTAGGGTTAGGGTTAGGGTTAGGGTTAAGTGCATGCAATGCACAGCTGAGATTTAGAGTTCCGTTTTGGGTTAGGCCTCTTAGGGTCAGGGTTAGTGTTAGGATTAGGGTTAGGGTTAGGGTTAGGGTTAGGGTTAGGGTTAGGGTTAGGGTTATGTACATGACATGCACAGCTGAGGTTTAGAGTTCCGTCAAGGGTTAGGCCCCTTAGGGTCAGGATTAGAGTTAGGGTTAGGGTTAGCGTTAGGGTTAGGGTTAGGGTTAGGGTTAGGGTTAGGGTTAGGGTTAGGGTTAGGGTTAGGGTTAGGGTTAGGGTTAAGTGCATGCCATGCACAGCTGAGGTTTAGAGTTCCGTTTTGGGTTAGGCCTCTTAGGGTCAGGGTTAGGGTTAGGGTTAGCGTTAGGGTTAAGGTTAGGGTTAGGGTTAGGGTTAGGGTTAGGGTTATGTACATGACATGCACAGCTGAGGTTTAGAGTTCCGTCAAGGGTTAGGCCCCTTAGGGCCAGGATTAGGTTTAGGTTTAGGGTTAGGGTTAGGGTTAGGGTTAAGTGCATGCCATGCACAGGTGAGGTTTAGAGTTCCGTTTTGGGTTAGATCACTTAGGGTTAAGGTTAGGGTTAAGGTTAGGGTTAGGGTTAGGGTTAGGGTTAGGGTTAGGGTTAGGTACATGCCAAGCACAGCTGAGGTTTAGAGTTCCGTCTAGGGTTAGGCCTCTTAGGGTCAGGGTTAGGGTTAGGGTTAGGTTTAGGGTTAGGGTTAGGGTTAGGGTTAGTGTTAGGGTTACCTACATGCCATGCACAGCTGAGGTTTAGAGTTCCGTTTAGGGTTAGGCCTCTTAGGGTTAGGGTTAAGGTTAGGGTTAGGGTTAGGGTTAGTGTTAGGGTTAGGGTTAGGGTTAGGGTTAGGGTTAGGGTTAGGGTTAGGGTTAGGGTTAGGGTTAGGGTTAGGGTTAGGGTTAGGGTTAGGGTTAGGGTTAGGGTTAGGTACATGCCATGCACAGCTGAGGTTTAGAGTTGCGTTTAGGGTTAGGCCTCTTAAGGTTAGGGTTAAGGGTAGGGTTAGGGTTAGGGTTAGGGTTAGGGTTAGTGTTAACTGCATGCCATGCACAGCTGAGGTTTTTGTTCCGTTTTGGGTTAGGACTCTTAGGGTCAGGGTTAGGGTTAGGGTTAGGGTTAGGGTTAGGGTTAGGGTTAGGGTGTAGGGTTAGGGTTAGGGTTACGTACATGCCATGCACAGCTGAGGTTTAGAGTTGCGTTTAGGGTTAGGCCTCTTAGGGTCAGGATTAGGGTTAGGGTTAGCGTTCGGGTTAGGGTTAGGGTTAGGGTTAGGGTTAGGCTTAGGGTTAGGTACATGCCATGCACAGCTGAGGTTTAGAGTTCCGTCAAGGGTTAGGCCTCTTAGGGTCAGGATTAGGTTTAGGTTTAGGGTTAGGGTTAGGGTTAGGGTTAGTGTTAGGGTTAGGGTTAGGGTTAGGGTTATGTACCTGCCCTGCACAGCTGAGGTTTAGAGTTCCGTTTGGGGTTAGGTCTCTTAGGGTTAGGGTTAAGTTTAGGGTTAGGGTTAGGGTTAGGGTTAGGGTTAGGGTTAGGGTTAGGGTTAGGGTTACGTACATGCCATGCACAGCTGAGGTTTAGAGTTCCGTCAAGGGTTAGGACTCTTAGGGTTAGGGTTAAGGTTAGGGTTAGGGTTAGGGTTAGGGTTAGGGTTAGGGTTAAGTGCATGCCATGCACAGCTGAGGTTTAGAGTTCCATTTTGGGTTAGATCACTTAGGGTTAGGGTTAGGGTTAAGGTTAGGGTTAGGGTTAGGGTTAGGTACATGCCAAGCACAGCTGAGGTTTAGAGTTCCGTTTTGGGTTAGGCCTCTTAGGGTCAGGGTTAGGGTTAGGGTTAGGTTTAGGGTTAGGGTTAGGGTTAGGGTTAGTGTTAGGGTTACCTACATGCCATGCACAGCTGAGGTTTAGAGTTGCGTTTAGGGTTAGGCCTCTTAGGGTTAGGGTTAAGGTTAGGGTTAGGGTTAGGGTTAGGGTTAGGGTTAGGGTTAGGGTTAGGGTTACGTACATGCCATGCACAGCTGAGGTTTAGAGTTCCGTTTTGGGTTAGGCCTCTTAGCGTCAGGGTTAGGGTTAGGGTTAGGGTTACGTACATGCCATGCACAGCTGAGGTTTAGAGTTCCGTCAAGGGTTAGGCCTCTTAG
>NW_026599594.1:1120000-1130000 GCF_023634155.1 Falco peregrinus | reverse complement strand
CATGCACAGCTGAGGTTTAGAATTGCGTTTTGGGTTAGGCCTCTTAGGGTCAGGATAAGGGTTAGGGTTAGGGTTCGGGTTAGCGTTAGGGTTAGGGTTAGGGTTAGGATTAGGGTTAGGGTAAGGGTTAGGCTTAGGTACATGCCATGCACAGCTGAGGTTATAGAGTTCCGTCAAGGGTTAGGCCTCTTAGGGTCAGGATTAGGGTTAGGTTTAGGGTTAGGGTTAGGGTTAGGGTTAGGGTTAGGGTTAGGGTTAGGGTTAGGTACATGCCATGCACAGCTGACGTTTAGAGTTCCGTTTTGGGTTAGGCCTCTTAGGGTTAGGGTGAAGTTTAGGGTTATGGTTAGGGTTAGGGTTAGGGTTAGGGTTAGGGTTAGGGTTAGGTACATGCCATGCACAGCTGAGGTTTAGAGTTCCGTTTAGGGTTAGGTCTCTTAGAGTTAGTGTTAGGGTTAGGGTTAGGGTTAGGGTTAGGTACATGCCATGCACATCTGAGGTTTAGAGTTCCGTCTAGGGTTAGGCCTCTTAGGGTCAGGGTTAGGGTTAGGGTTAGGGTTAGGGTTAGGGTTAGGGTTAGGGTTAGGGTTAGGGTTAGGTACATGCCATGCACAGGTGAGTTTTAGAGTTGCGTTTACGGTTAGGCCTCTTAGGGTTAAGGTTAGGGTTAGGGTTAGGGTTAGGGTTAGGGTTAGGGTTAGGGTTAGCGTTAGGGTTAGGGTTAAAGTTAGGGTTAGGGTTAGGGTTAGGGTTAGGGTTAGGGTTAGGGTTAGGGTTAGGGTTAGGGTTAGGGTTAGGGTTAGGGTTACGTACATGCCATGCACAGCTGAGGTTTAGAGTTCCGTTTTGGGTTAGGCCTCTTAGGGTCAGGGTTAGGGTTAGCGTTAGGGTTAGGGTTAGGGTTAGGGTTAGGGTTAGGGTTAGGGTTACGTACATGCCATGCACAGCTGAGGTTTAGAGTTGCGTTTAGGGTTAGGCCACTTAGGGTCAGGATTAGGGTTAGGGTTAGGGTTCGGGTTAGGGTTAGGGTTAGGGTTAGGGTTAGGGTTAGGGTTAGGGTTAGGGTTAGGTACATGCCATGCACAGCTGAGGTTATAGAGTTCCGTCAAGGGTTAGGCCTCTTAGGGTCAGGATTAGGGTTAGGTTTAGGTTTAGGGTTAGGGTTAGGGTTAGGGTTAGGGTTATGTACCTGCCCTGCACAGCTGAGGTTTAGAGTTCCGTTTAGGGTTAGGTCTCTTAGGGTTAGGGTTAAGTTTAGGGTTAGGGTTAGGGTTAGGGTTAGGGTTAAGTGCATGCCATGCACAGCTGAGGTTTAGAGTTCCGTTTTGGGTTAGGTCACTTAGGGTTAGGGTTAGGGTTAAGGTTACGGTTAGGGTTAGGGTTAGGGTTAGGGTTAGGGTTAGGTACATGCCAAGCACAGCTGAGGTTTAGAGTTCCGTTTTGGGTTAGGCCTCTTAGGGTCAGGGTTAGGGTTAGGGTTAGGGTTAGGGTTAGGGTTAGGGTTAGCGTTAGGGTTAGGGTTAGGGTTAGGATTAGGGTTAGGGTAAGGGTTAGGGTTAGGTACATGCCATGCACAGCTGAGATTATAGAGTTCCGTCAAGGGTTAGGACTCTTAGGGTCAGGATTAGGGTTTGGTTTAGGATTAGGGTTAGGGTTATGGTTAGGATTAGGGTTAGGGTTAGGGTTAGGGTTAGGGTTACGTACATGCCATGCACATCTGAGGTTTAGAGTTCCCTTTAGGGTTAGGTCTCTTAGGGTTAGGGTTAAGTTTAGGGTTAGGGTTAGGGTTAGGGTTAGGGTTAGGGTTAGGGTTAGGGTTAGGGTTAGGGTTAGGTACATGCCATGCACAGCTGAGGTTTAGAGTTCCGTTTAGGGTTAGGTCTCTTAGAGTTAGTGTTAGGGTTAGGGTTAGGGTTAGTGTTAACTGCATGCCATGCACAGCTGAGGTTTAGAGTTCCGTTTTGGGTTAGGCCTTTTAGGGTCAGGGTTAGGGTTAGGGTTAGGTTTAGGGTTAGGGTTAGGGTTAGGGTTAGGGTTACGTACATGCCATGCACAGCTGAGGTGTAGAGTTCCGTTTTGGGTTAGGCCTCTTAGCGTCAGGGTTAGGGTTAGGGTTAGGGTTAGGGTTAGGGTTAGGGTTAGGGTTAGGGTTAGGGTTACGTACATGCCATGCACAGCTGAGGTTTAGAGTTCCGTCAAGGGTTAGGCCTCTTAGGGTCAGGATTAGGGTTAGGTTTAGGGTTAGGGTTAGGGTTAGGGTTAGGGTTAGGGTTAAGTGCATGCCATGCACAGCTGAGGTTTAGAGTTTCGTTTTGTGTTAGGTCTCTTAGGGTTAGGGTTAGGGTTAAGGTTAGGGTTAGGGTTAGGGTTAGGGTTAGGGTTAGGCTTAGTGTTAACTGCATGCCATGCACAGCTGAGGTTTAGAGTTTCGTTTTGTGTTAGGTCTCTTAGGGTTAGGGTTAGGGTTAGGGTTAGGGTTAGGGTTAGGGTTAGGGTTAGGGTTAGGGTTAGGTACATGCCATGCACAGCTGAGGTTTAGAGTTCCGTCAAGGGTTAGGCCTCTTAGGGTCAGGATTAGGGTTAGGGTTAGGGTTCGGGTTAGGGTTAGGGTTAGGGTTAGGGTTAAGTGCATGCCATGCACAGCTGAGGTTTAGAGTTCCGTTTTGTGTTAGGCCTCTTAGGGTCAGGGTTAGGGTTAGGGTTAGGGTTAGGGTTAGGTTTAGGGTATAGGGTTAGGTACATGCCATGCACAGCTGAGGTTTAGAGTTGCGTTTTGGGTTAGGCCTCTTAGGGTCAGGATAAGGGTTAGGGTTAGGGTTCGGGTTAGCGTTAGGGTTAGGGTTAGGGTTAGGATTAGGGTTAGGGTAAGGGTTAGGGTTAGGTACATGCCATGCACAGCTGAGGTTATAGAGTTCCGTCAAGGGTTATGCCTCTTAGGGTCAGGATTAGGGTTAGGTTTAGGGTTAGGGTTAGGGTTAGGGTTAGGGTTAGGGTTAGGGTTAGGGTTAGGGTTAGGTACATGCCATGCACAGCTGACGTTTAGAGTTCCGTTTTGGGTTAGGCCTCTTAGGGTTAGGGTGAAGTTTAGGGTTATGGTTAGGGTTAGGGTTAGGGTTAGGGTTAGGGTTAGGGTTAGGTACATGCCATGCACAGCTGAGGTTTAGAGTTCCGTTTAGGGTTAGGTCTCTTAGAGTTAGTGTTACGGTTAGGGTTAGGGTTAGGGTTAGGTACATGCCATGCACAGCTGAGGTTTAGAGTTCCGTCTAGGGTTAGGCTTCTTTGGGTCAGGGTTAGTGTTAGGGTTAGGGTTAGGGTTAGGGTTAGGGTTAGGGTTAGGGTTAGGTACATGCCATGCACAGGTGAGTTTTAGAGTTGCGTTTACGGTTAGGCCTCTTAGGGTTAAGGTTAGGGTTAGGGTTAGGGTTAGGGTTAGGGTTAGCGTTAGGGTTAGGGTTAAAGTTAGGTTTAGGGTTAGGGTTAGGGTTAGGGTTAGGGTTAGGGTTAGGGTTAGGGTTAGGGTTAGGGTTACGTACATGCCATGCACAGCTGAGGTTTAGAGTTCCGTTTTGGGTTAGGCCTCTTAGGGTCAGGGTTATGGTTAGGGTTAGGGTTAGGGTTAGGGTTAGGGTTAGGGTTAACTACATGCCATGCACAGCTGAGGTTTAGAGTTGCGTTTAGGGTTAGGCCTCTTAGGGTTAGGGTTAAGGTTAGGGTTAGGGTTAGGGTTAGGGTTAGGGTTAAGTGCATGCCATGCACAGCTGAGGTTTAGAGTTCCGTTTTGGGTTAGGTCACTTAGGGTTAGGGTTATGGTTAAGGTTAGGGTTAGGGTTAGGGTTAGGGTTAGAGTTAACTGCATGCCATGCACAGCTGAGGTTTAGAGTTCCGTTTTGGGTTAGTACTCTTAGGGTCAGGGTTAGGGTTAGCGTTAGGGTTAGGGTTAGGGTTAGGTTTAGGGTTAGGGTTAGGGTTACGTACATGCCATGCACAGCTGAGGTTTAGAGTTGCGTTTAGGGTTAGGCCTCTTAGGGTCAGGATTAGGGTTAGGGTTAGGGTTCGGGTTAGGGTTAGGGTTAGGGTTAGGGTTAGGGTTAGGGTTAGGGTTAGGTACATGCCATGCACAGCTGAGGTTATAGAGTTCCGTCAAGGGTTAGGCCTCTTAGGGTCAGGATTAGGGTTAGGTTTAGGTTTAGGGTTAGGGTTAGGGTTAGGGTTAGGGTTATGTACCTGCCCTGCACAGCTGAGGTTTAGAGTTCCGTTTAGGGTTAGGTCTCTTAGGGTTAGGGTTAAGTTTAGGGTTAGGGTTAGGGTTAGGGTTAGGTTTAGGCTAAGGGTTAGGGTTAGGGTTACGTACATGCCATGCACAGCTGTGGTTTAGAGTTGCGTTTAGGGTTAGGCCTCTTAGGGTTAGGGTTAAGGTTAGGGTTAGGGTTAGGGTTAGGGTTAGGGTTAGGGTTAAGTGCATGCCATGCACAGCTGAGGTTTAGAGTTCCGTTTTGGGTGAGGTCACTTAGGGTTAGGGTTAGGGTTAAGGTTAGGGTTAGGGTTAGGGTTAGGGTTAGGGTTAGGGTTAGGTACATGCCAAGCACAGCTGAGGTTTAGAGTTCCGTTTTGGGTTAGGCCTCTTAGGGTCAGGGTTAGGGTTAGGGTTAGGGTTAGGGTTAGGGTTAGGGTTAGCGTTAGGGTTAGGGTTAGGGTTAGGATTAGGGTTAGGGTAAGGGTTAGGGTTAGGTACATGCCATGCACAGCTGAGATTATAGAGTTCCGTCAAGGGTTAGGACTCTTAGGGTCAGGATTAGGGTTAGCTTTAGGATTAGGGTTAGGGTTATGGTTAGGATTAGGGTTAGGGTTAGGGTTAGGGTTAGGGTTACGTACATGCCATGCACATCTGAGGTTTAGAGTTCCGTTTAGGGTTAGGTCTCTTAGGGTTAGGGTTAAGTTTAGGGTTAGGGTTAGGGTTAGGGTTAGGGTTAGGGTTAGGGTTAGGGTTAGGGTTAGGTACATGCCATGCACAGCTGAGGTTTAGAGTTCCGTTTAGGGTTAGGTCTCTTAGAGTTAGTGTTAGGGTTAGGGTTAGGGTTAGTGTTAACTGCATGCCATGCACAGCTGAGGTTTAGAGTTCCGTTTTGGGTTAGGCCTTTTAGGGTCAGGGTTAGGGTTAGGGTTAGGGTAAGGTTTAGGGTTAGGGTTAGGGTTAGGGTTAGGGTTAGGTACATGCCATGCACAGCTGAGGTTTAGAGTTGCGTTTAGGGTTAGGCCTCTTAGGGTCAGGATTAGGGTTAGGGTTAGGATTCGGGTTAGGGTTAGGGTTAGGGTTAGGGTTAGGGTTAGGGTTATGTACATGCCATGCACAGCTGAGGTTTAGAGTTCCGTCAAGGGTTAGGCCTCTTAGGGTCAGGATTAGGGTTAGGTTTAGGGTTAGGGTTAGGGTTAGGGTTAGGGTTAGGGTTAGGGTTAGGGTTATGTACCTGCCCTGCACAGCTGAGGTTTAGAGTTCCGTTTAGGGTTAGGTCTCTTAGGGTTAGGGTTAAGTTTAGGGTTAGGGTTAGGGTTAGGGTTAGGGTTAGGGTTAGGGTAAGGGTTAGGGTTAGGGTTACGTACATGCCATGCACAGCTGTGGTTTAGAGTTGCGTTTATGGTTAGGCCTCTTAGGGTTAGGGTTAAGGTTAGGGTTAGGGTTAGGGTTAGGGTTAGGGTTAGGGTTAAGTGCATGTCATGCACAGCTGAGGTTTAGAGTTCCGTTTTGGGTTAGATCACTTAGGGTTAGGGTTAGGGTTAAGGTTAGGGTTAGGGTTAGGGTTAGGGTTAGGGTTAGGTACATGCCAAGCACAGCTGAGGTTTAGAGATCCGTTTTGGGTTAGGCCTCTTAGGGTCAGGGTTAGGGTTAGGGTTAGGTTTAGGGTTAGGGTTAGGGTTAGGGTTAGGGTTAGGGTTAGGGTTACGTACATGCCATGCACAGCTGAGGTGTAGAGTTCCGTTTTGGGTTAGGCCTCTTAGCGTCAGGGTTAGGGTTAGGGTTAGGGTTAGGGTTAGGGTTAGGGTTAGGGTTAGGGTTAGGGTTACGTACATGCCATGCACAGCTGAGGTTTAGAGTTCCGTCAAGGGTTAGGCCTCTTAGGGTCAGGATTAGGGTTAGGGTTAGGGTTAGGGTTAGGGTTAGGGTTAGGGTTAGGGTTAGGGTTAAGTGCATGCCATGCACAGCTGAGGTTTAGAGTTTCGTTTTGTGTTAGGTCTCTTAGGGTTAGGGTTAGGGTTAAGGTTAGGGTTAGGGTTAGGGTTAGGGTTAGGGTTAGGGTTAGTGTTAACTGCATGCCATGCACAGCTGAGGTTTAGAGTTTCGTTTTGGGTTAGGTCTCTTAGGGTTAGGGTTAGGGTTAGGGTTAGGGTTAGGGTTAGGGTTAGGTACATGCCATGCACAGCTGAGGTTTAGAGTTCCGTCAAGGGTTAGGCCTCTTAGGGTCAGGATTAGGGTTAGGGTTAGGGTTAGGGTTAGGGTTAGGGTTAGGGTTAGGGTTAGGGTTAGGGTTAGGGTTAGGGTTAGGGTTAGGGTTAGGGTTAGGGTTAGGGTTAGGGTTAGGGTTAGGGTTAGGGTTAAGTGCATGCCATGCACAGCTGAGGTTTAGAGTTCCGTTTTGTGTTAGGCCTCTTAGGGTCCGGGTTAGGGTTAGGGTTAGGGTTAGGGTTAGGGTTACGTACATGCCATGCACAGCTGAGGTTTAGAGTTGCGTTTAGGGTTAGGCCTCTTAGGGTTAGCGTTAGGGTTAGGGTTAGGGTTAGGGTTAGGGTTAGGGTTAGGGTTAGGGTTAGGGTTATGTACATGCCATGCACAGCTGAGGTTTAGAGTTATGAAAGGGGTATGCCCAATAGGGTCAGGATTAGAGTTAGGGTTAGGGTTAGGGTTAGGGTTAGGGTTAAGTGCATGCAATGCACAGCTGAGGTTTAGAGTTCCGTTTTGGCTTAGGCCTCTTAGGGTCAGGGTTAGTGTTAGGATTAGGGTTAGGGTTAGGGTTAGGGTTAGGGTTAGGGTTAGGGTTATGGTTATGTACATGCCATGCACAGCTGAGGTTTAGAGTTCCGTCAAGGGTTAGGACCCTTAGGGTCAGGATTAGAGTTTGGGTTAGGGTTAGCGTTAGGGTTAGGGTTAGGGTTAGGGTTAGGGTTACGGTTACGGTTACGGTTACGGTTACGGTTACGGTTACGGTTACGGTTACGGTTACGGTTAAGTGCATGCCATGCACAGCTGAGGTTTAGAGTTGCGTTTAGGGTTAGGTCTCTTAGGGTTAGGGTTAAGTTTAGGGTTAGGGTTAGGGTTAGGGTTAGGGTTAGGGTTAGGGTTAGGGTTAGGGTTAGGGTTAGGTACATGCCATGCACAGCTGAGGTTTAGAGTTCCGTTTAGGGTTAGGCCTCTTAGGGTTAGGGTTAGGGTTAGGGTTAGGGTTAGGGTTAGGGTTAGGGTTAGGGTTAGGGTTAGGGTTAGGGTTAGGGTTAGGGTTAGGGTTAGGGTTAGGGTTAGGGTTAGGGTTAGGGTTAGGGTTAGGGTTAGGGTTAGGGTTAGGGTTAGGGTTAGGGTTAGGGTTAGGGTTAGGGTTAGGGTTAGGGTTAGGGTTAGGGTTAGGGTTAGGGTTAGGGTTAGGGTTAGGGTTATGTACATGATATGCACAGCTGAGGTTTAGAGTTCCGTCAAGGGTTAGGCCCCTTAGGGTCAGGATTAGAGTTAGGGTTAGGGTTAGCGTTAGGGTTAGGGTTAGGGTTAGGGTTAGGGTTAGGGTTAGGGTTAGGGTTAGGGTTAGGGTTAGGGTTAGGGTTAAGTGCATGCCATGCACAGCTGAGGTTTAGAGTTCCGTTTTGGGTTAGGCCTCTTAGGGTCAGGGTTAGGGTTAGGGTTAGCGTTAGGGTTAAGGTTAGGGTTAGGGTTAGGGTTAGGGTTAGGGTTATGTACATGACATGCACAGCTGAGGTTTAGAGTTCCGTCAAGGGTTAGGCCCCTTAGGGTCAGGATTAGGTTTAGGTTTAGGGTTAGGGTTAGGGTTAGGGTTAAGTGCATGCCATGCACAGGTGAGGTTTAGAGTTCCGTTTTGGGTTAGATCACTTAGGGTTAAGGTTAGGGTTAAGGTTAGGGTTAGGGTTAGGGTTAGGGTTAGGGTTAGGGTTAGGTACATGCCAAGCACAGCTGAGGTTTAGAGTTCCGTCTAGGGTTAGGCCTCTTAGGGTCAGGGTTAGGGTTAGGGTTAGGTTTAGGGTTAGGGTTAGGGTTAGGGTTAGTGTTAGGGTTACCTACATGCCATGCACAGCTGAGGTTTAGAGTTCCGTTTAGGGTTAGGCCTCTTAGGGTTAGGGTTAAGGTTAGGGTTAGGGTTAGGGTTAGTGTTAGGGTTAGGGTTAGGGTTAGGGTTAGGGTTAGGGTTAGGGTTAGGGTTAGGGTTAGGGTTAGGGTTAGGGTTAGGGTTAGGGTTAGGGTTAGGGTTAGGGTTAGGTACATGCCATGCACAGCTGAGGTTTAGAGTTGCGTTTAGGGTTAGGCCTCTTAAGGTTAGGGTTAAGGGTAGGGTTAGGGTTAGGGTTAGGGTTAGGGTTAGTGTTAACTGCATGCCATGCACAGCTGAGGTTTTTGTTCCGTTTTGGGTTAGGACTCTTAGGGTCAGGGTTAGGGTTAGGGTTAGGGTTAGGGTTAGGGTTAGGGTTAGGGTGTAGGGTTAGGGTTAGGGTTACGTACATGCCATGCACAGCTGAGGTTTAGAGTTGCGTTTAGGGTTAGGCCTCTTAGGGTCAGGATTAGGGTTAGGGTTAGCGTTCGGGTTAGGGTTAGGGTTAGGGTTAGGGTTAGGCTTAGGGTTAGGTACATGCCATGCACAGCTGAGGTTTAGAGTTCCGTCAAGGGTTAGGCCTCTTAGGGTCAGGATTAGGTTTAGGTTTAGGGTTAGGGTTAGGGTTAGGGTTAGTGTTAGGGTTAGGGTTAGGGTTAGGGTTATGTACCTGCCCTGCACAGCTGAGGTTTAGAGTTCCGTTTAGGGTTAGGTCTCTTAGGGTTAGGGTTAAGTTTAGGGTTAGGGTTAGGGTTAGGGTTAGGGTTAGGGTTAGGGTTAGGGTTAGGGTTACGTACATGCCATGCACAGCTGAGGTTTAGAGTTCCGTCAAGGGTTAGGACTCTTAGGGTTAGGGTTAAGGTTAGGGTTAGGGTTAGGGTTAGGGTTAGGGTTAGGGTTAAGTGCATGCCATGCACAGCTGAGGTTTAGAGTTCCATTTTGGGTTAGATCACTTAGGGTTAGGGTTAGGGTTAAGGTTAGGGTTAGGGTTAGGGTTAGGTACATGCCAAGCACAGCTGAGGTTTAGAGTTCCGTTTTGGGTTAGGCCTCTTAGGGTCAGGGTTAGGGTTAGGGTTAGGTTTAGGGTTAGGGTTAGGGTTAGGGTTAGTGTTAGGGTTACCTACATGCCATGCACAGCTGAGGTTTAGAGTTGCGTTTAGGGTTAGGCCTCTTAGGGTTAGGGTTAAGGTTAGGGTTAGGGTTAGGGTTAGGGTTAGGGTTAGGGTTAGGGTTAGGGTTACGTACATGCCATGCACAGCTGAGGTTTAGAGTTCCGTTTTGGGTTAGGCCTCTTAGCGTCAGGGTTAGGGTTAGGGTTAGGGTTACGTACATGCCATGCACAGCTGAGGTTTAGAGTTCCGTCAAGGGTTAGGCCTCTTAGGGTCAGGGTTAGGGTTAGGGTTAGGGTTCGGGTTAAGGTTAGGGTTAGGGTTAGGGTTAGGGTTACGTACATGCCATGCACAGCTGAGGTTTAGAGTTGCGTTTAGGGTTAGGCCTCTTAGGGTTAGGGTTAAGGTTAGGGTTAGGGTTAGGGTTAGGGTTAGGGTTAAGTGCATGCCATGCACAGCTGAGGTTTAGAGTTCTGTTTTGGGTTAGGTCACTTAGGGTTAGGGTTAGGGTTAGGGTTAGGGTTAGGGTTAGGGTTAGTGTTAACTGCATGCCATGCACAGCTGAGGTTTAGAGTTCCGTTTTGGGTTAGT
>NW_026599594.1:1107500-1110000 GCF_023634155.1 Falco peregrinus | reverse complement strand
TTAGGGTTAGGGTTAGTGTTAACTGCATGCCATGCACAGCTGAGGTTTAGAGTTCCGTTTTGGGTTAGGCATCTTAGGGTCAGGGTTAGGGTTAGGGTTAGGGTTAGGGTTAGGCTTAGGTTTAGGGTATAGGGTTAGGTACATGCCATGCACAGCTGAGGTTTAGAATTGCGTTTTGGGTTAGGCCTCTTAGGGTCAGGATAAGGGTTAGGGTTAGGGTTCGGGTTAGCGTTAGGGTTAGGGTTAGGGTTAGGATTAGGGTTAGGGTAAGGGTTAGGCTTAGGTACATGCCATGCACAGCTGAGGTTATAGAGTTCCGTCAAGGGTTAGGCCTCTTAGGGTCAGGATTAGGGTTAGGTTTAGGGTTAGGGTTAGGGTTAGGGTTAGGGTTAGGGTTAGGGTTAGGGTTAGGTACATGCCATGCACAGCTGACGTTTAGAGTTCCGTTTTGGGTTAGGCCTCTTAGGGTTAGGGTGAAGTTTAGGGTTATGGTTAGGGTTAGGGTTAGGGTTAGGGTTAGGGTTAGGGTTAGGTACATGCCATGCACAGCTGAGGTTTAGAGTTCCGTTTAGGGTTAGGTCTCTTAGAGTTAGTGTTAGGGTTAGGGTTAGGGTTAGGGTTAGGTACATGCCATGCACATCTGAGGTTTAGAGTTCCGTCTAGGGTTAGGCCTCTTAGGGTCAGGGTTAGGGTTAGGGTTAGGGTTAGGGTTAGGGTTAGGGTTAGGGTTAGGGTTAGGGTTAGGTACATGCCATGCACAGGTGAGTTTTAGAGTTGCGTTTACGGTTAGGCCTCTTAGGGTTAAGGTTAGGGTTAGGGTTAGGGTTAGGGTTAGGGTTAGGGTTAGCGTTAGGGTTAGGGTTAAAGTTAGGGTTAGGGTTAGGGTTAGGGTTAGGGTTAGGGTTAGGGTTAGGGTTAGGGTTAGGGTTAGGGTTAGGGTTAGGGTTACGTACATGCCATGCACAGCTGAGGTTTAGAGTTCCGTTTTGGGTTAGGCCTCTTAGGGTCAGGGTTAGGGTTAGCGTTAGGGTTAGGGTTAGGGTTAGGGTTAGGGTTAGGGTTAGGGTTACGTACATGCCATGCACAGCTGAGGTTTAGAGTTGCGTTTAGGGTTAGGCCACTTAGGGTCAGGATTAGGGTTAGGGTTAGGGTTCGGGTTAGGGTTAGGGTTAGGGTTAGGGTTAGGGTTAGGGTTAGGGTTAGGGTTAGGTACATGCCATGCACAGCTGAGGTTATAGAGTTCCGTCAAGGGTTAGGCCTCTTAGGGTCAGGATTAGGGTTAGGTTTAGGTTTAGGGTTAGGGTTAGGGTTAGGGTTAGGGTTATGTACCTGCCCTGCACAGCTGAGGTTTAGAGTTCCGTTTAGGGTTAGGTCTCTTAGGGTTAGGGTTAAGTTTAGGGTTAGGGTTAGGGTTAGGGTTAGGGTTAAGTGCATGCCATGCACAGCTGAGGTTTAGAGTTCCGTTTTGGGTTAGGTCACTTAGGGTTAGGGTTAGGGTTAAGGTTACGGTTAGGGTTAGGGTTAGGGTTAGGGTTAGGGTTAGGTACATGCCAAGCACAGCTGAGGTTTAGAGTTCCGTTTTGGGTTAGGCCTCTTAGGGTCAGGGTTAGGGTTAGGGTTAGGGTTAGGGTTAGGGTTAGGGTTAGCGTTAGGGTTAGGGTTAGGGTTAGGATTAGGGTTAGGGTAAGGGTTAGGGTTAGGTACATGCCATGCACAGCTGAGATTATAGAGTTCCGTCAAGGGTTAGGACTCTTAGGGTCAGGATTAGGGTTTGGTTTAGGATTAGGGTTAGGGTTATGGTTAGGATTAGGGTTAGGGTTAGGGTTAGGGTTAGGGTTACGTACATGCCATGCACATCTGAGGTTTAGAGTTCCCTTTAGGGTTAGGTCTCTTAGGGTTAGGGTTAAGTTTAGGGTTAGGGTTAGGGTTAGGGTTAGGGTTAGGGTTAGGGTTAGGGTTAGGGTTAGGGTTAGGTACATGCCATGCACAGCTGAGGTTTAGAGTTCCGTTTAGGGTTAGGTCTCTTAGAGTTAGTGTTAGGGTTAGGGTTAGGGTTAGTGTTAACTGCATGCCATGCACAGCTGAGGTTTAGAGTTCCGTTTTGGGTTAGGCCTTTTAGGGTCAGGGTTAGGGTTAGGGTTAGGTTTAGGGTTAGGGTTAGGGTTAGGGTTAGGGTTACGTACATGCCATGCACAGCTGAGGTGTAGAGTTCCGTTTTGGGTTAGGCCTCTTAGCGTCAGGGTTAGGGTTAGGGTTAGGGTTAGGGTTAGGGTTAGGGTTAGGGTTAGGGTTAGGGTTACGTACATGCCATGCACAGCTGAGGTTTAGAGTTCCGTCAAGGGTTAGGCCTCTTAGGGTCAGGATTAGGGTTAGGTTTAGGGTTAGGGTTAGGGTTAGGGTTAGGGTTAGGGTTAGGGTTAAGTGCATGCCATGCACAGCTGAGGTTTAGAGTTTCGTTTTGTGTTAGGTCTCTTAGGGTTAGGGTTAGGGTTAAGGTTAG
>NW_026599594.1:1100000-1102500 GCF_023634155.1 Falco peregrinus | reverse complement strand
TAAGGTTAGGGTTAGGGTTAGGGTTAGGGTTAGGGTTAGGGTTAGTGTTAACTGCATGCCATGCACAGCTGAGGTTTAGAGTTCCGTTTTGGGTTAGGCCTCTTAGGGTCAGGGTTAGGGTTAGGGTTAGGGTTAGGCTTAGGTTTAGGGTATAGGGTTAGGTACATGCCATGCACAGCTGAGGTTTAGAGTTGCGTTTAGGGTTAGGCCTCTTAGGGTCAGGATAAGGGTTAGGGTTAGGGTTCGGGTTAGCGTTAGGGTTAGGGTTAGCGTTAGGATTAGGGTTAGGGTAAGGGTTAGGGTTAGGTACATGCCATGCACAGCTGAGGTTATAGAGTTCCGTCAAGGGTTAGGCCTCTTAGCGTCAGGGTTAGGGTTAGGTTTAGGGTTAGGGTTACGGTTAGGGTTAGGGTTAGGGTTAGGGTTAGGGTTACGTACATGCCATGCACATCTGAGGTTTAGAGTTCCGTTTAGGGTTAGGTCTCTTAGGGTTAGGGTTAAGTTTAGGGTTAGGGTTAGGGTTAGGGTTAGGGTTAGGGTTAGGGTTAGGGTTAGAGTTAGGTACATGCCACGCACAGCTGAGGTTTAGAGTTCCGTCTAGGGTTAGGCCTCTTAGGGTCAGGGTTAGGGTTAGGGTTAGGGTTAGGGTTAGGGTTAGGGTTAGGGTTATGTACCTGCCCTGCACAGCTGAGGTTTAGAGTTCCGTTTAGGGTTAGGTCTCTTAGGGTTAGGGTTAAGTTTAGGGTTAGGGTTAGGGTTAGGGTTAGGGTTAGGGTTAGGGTAAGGGTTAGGGTTACGTACATGCCATGCACAGCTGTGGTTTAGAGTTGCGTTTAGGGTTAGGCCTCTTAGGGTTAGGGTTAAGGTTAGGGTTAGGGTTAGGGTTAGGGTTAGGGTTAAGTGCATGCCATGCACAGGTGAGGTTTAGAGTTCCGTTTTGGGTTAGATCACTTAGGCTTAGGGTTAGGGTTAAGGTTAGGGTTAGGGTTAGGGTTAGGGTTAGGGTTAGGGTTAGGTACATGCCAAGCACAGCTGAGGTTTAGAGTTCTGTCTAGGGTTAGGCCTCTTAGGGTCAGGGTTAGGGTTAGGGTTAGGTTTAGGGTTAGGGTTAGGGTTAGGGTTAGTGTTAGGGTTACCTACATGCCATGCACAGCTGAGGTTTAGAGTTCCGTTTAGGGTTAGGCCTCTTAGGGTTAGGGTTAAGGTTAGGGTTAGGGTTAGGGTTAGGGTTAGGGTTACGGTTAGGGTTAGGGTTAGGGTTAGGGTTAGGGTTACGTACATGCCATGCACATCTGAGGTTTAGAGTTCCGTTTAGGGTTAGGTCTCTTAGGGTTAGGGTTAAGTTTAGGGTTAGGGTTAGGGTTAGGGTTAGGGTTAGGGTTAGGGTTAGGGTTAGAGTTAGGTACATGCCACGCACAGCTGAGGTTTAGAGCTCCGTTTAGGGTTAGGTCTCTTAGAGTTAGTGTTAGGGTTAGGGTTAGGGTTAGGGTTAGGTACATGCCATGCACAGCTGAGGTTTAGAGTTCCGTCTAGGGTTAGGCCTCTTAGGGTCAGGGTTAGGGTTAGGGTTAGGGTTAGGGTTAGGGTTAGGGTTAGGGTTATGTACCTGCCCTGCACAGCTGAGGTTTAGAGTTCCGTTTAGGGTTAGGTCTCTTAGGGTTAGGGTTAAGTTTAGGGTTAGGGTTAGGGTTAGGGTTAGGGTTAGGGTAAGGGTTAGGGTTACGTACATGCCATGCACAGCTGTGGTTTAGAGTTGCGTTTAGGGTTAGGCCTCTTAGGGTTAGGGTTAAGGTTAGGGTTAGGGTTAGGGTTAGGGTTAGGGTTAAGTGCATGCCATGCACAGGTGAGGTTTAGAGTTCCGTTTTGGGTTAGATCACTTAGGCTTAGGGTTAGGGTTAAGGTTAGGGTTAGGGTTAGGGTTAGGGTTAGGGTTAGGGTTAGGTACATGCCAAGCACAGCTGAGGTTTAGAGTTCTGTCTAGGGTTAGGCCTCTTAGGGTCAGGGTTAGGGTTAGGGTTAGGTTTAGGGTTAGGGTTAGGGTTAGGGTTAGTGTTAGGGTTACCTACATGCCATGCACAGCTGAGGTTTAGAGTTCCGTTTAGGGTTAGGCCTCTTAGGGTTAGGGTTAAGGTTAGGGTTAGGGTTAGGGTTAGGGTTAGGGTTACGGTTAGGGTTAGGGTTAGGGTTAGGGTTAGGGTTAGGGTTACGTACATGCCATGCACATCTGAGGTTTAGAGTTCCGTTTAGGGTTAGGTCTCTTAGGGTTAGGGTTAAGTTTAGGGTTAGGGTTAGGGTTAGGGTTAGGGTTAGGGTTAGGGTTAGAGTTAGGTACATGCCACGCACAGCTGAGGTTTAGAGCTCCGTTTAGGGTTAGGTCTCTTAGAGTTAGTGTTAGGGTTAGGGTTAGGGTTAGGGTTAGGTACATGCCATGCACAGCTGAGGTTTAGAGTTCCGTCTAGGGTTAGGCCTCTTAGGGTCAGGGTTAGGGTTAGGGTTAGGG
>NW_026599594.1:1072500-1082500 GCF_023634155.1 Falco peregrinus | reverse complement strand
CCCCTTAGGGTCAGGATTAGAGTTAGGGTTAGGGTTAGCGTTAGGGTTACGGTTAGGGTTAGGGTTAGGGTTAGGGTTAGGGTTAGGGTTAAGTGCATGCCATGCACAGCTGAGGTTTAGAGTTCCGTTTTGGGTTAGGCCTCTTAGGGTCAGGGTTAGGGTTAGGGTTAGCGTTAGGGTTAAGGTTAGGGTTAGGGTTAGGGTTAGGGTTAGGGTTATGTACATGACATGCACAGCTGAGGTTTATAGTTCCGTCAAGGGTTAGGCCCCTTAGGGTCAGGATTAGAGTTAGGGTTAGGGTTAGGGTTAGGGTTAGGGTTAAGTGCATGCCATGCACAGGTGAGGTTTAGAGTTCCGTTTTGGGTTAGATCACTTAGGGATAAGGTTAGGGTTAAGGTTAGGGTTAGGGTTAGGGTTAGGGTTAGGGTTAGGGTTAGGGTTAGGGTTAGGTACATGCCAAGCACAGCTGAGGTTTAGAGTTCCGTCTAGGGTTAGGCCTCTTAGGGTCAGGGTTAGGGTTAGGGTTAGGTTTAGGGTTAGGGTTAGGGTTAGGGTTAGGGTTACCTACATGCCATGCACAGCTGAGGTTTAGAGTTCCGTTTAGGGTTAGGCCTCTTAGGGTTAGGGTTAAGGTTAGGGTTAGGGTTAGGGTTAGGGTTAGGGTTAGGGTTAGGGTTAGGGTTAGGTACATGCCATGCACAGCTGAGGTTTAGAGTTCCGTTTTGGGTTAGGCCTCTTAGGGTCAGGGTTAGGGTTAGGGTTAGCGTTAGGGTTAGGGTTAGGGTTAGGGTTAGGGTTACGTACATGCCATGCACAGCTGAGGTTTAGAGTTGCGTTTAGTGTTAGGCCTCTTAGGGTCAGGGTTAGGGTTAGGGTTAGGGTTAGGGTTCGGGTTAGGGTTAGGGTTAGGATTAAGTGCATGCCATGCACAGCTGAGGTTTAGAGTTGCGTTTAGGGTTAGGTCACTTAGGGTTAGGGTTAGGGTTAAGGTTAGGGTTAGGGTTAGGGTTAGGGTTAGGGTTAGGGTTAGTGTTAACTGCATGCCATGCACAGCTGAGGTTTAGAGTTCCGTTTTGGGTTAGGCCTCTTAGCGTCAGGGTTAGGGTTAGGGTTAGGGTTAGGGTTAGGGTTAGGGTTAGGGTTAGGGTTAGTGTTAGGGTTACCTACATGCCATGCACAGCTGAGGTTTAGAGTTCCGTTTAGGGTTAGGCCTCTTAGGGTCAGGATTAGGGTTAGGGTTAGGGTTCGGGTTAGGGTTAGGGTTAGGGTTAAGTGCATGCCATGCACAGCTGAGGTTTAGAGTTCTGTTTTGTGTTAGGCCTCTTAGGGTCAGCATTAGGGTTAGGGTTAGGGTTAGGTTTAGGGTTAGGTACATGCCATGCACAGCTGAGGTTTAGAGTTGCGTTTAGGGTTAGGCCTCTTAGGGTTAGCATTAGGGTTAGGGTTAGGGTTAGGGTTAGGGTTAGGGTTAGGGTTAGGGTTAGGGTTAGGGTTATGTACATGCCATGCACAGCTGAGGTTTAGAGTTGCGTTTAGGGTTAGGCCTCTTAGGGTTAGCGTTAGGGTTAGGGTTAGGGTTAGGGTTAGGGTCAGGATTAGAGTTAGGGTTAGGGTTAGGGTTAGGGTAAGGGTTAGGGTTAGGGTTAAGTGCATGCAATGCACAGCTGAGGTTTAGAGTTCCGTTTTGGGTTAGGCCTCTTAGGGTCAGGGTTAGTGTTAGGATTAGGGTTAGGGTTAGGGTTAGGGTTAGGGTTAGGGTTAGGGTTAGGGTTATGTACATGACATGCACAGCTGAGGTTTAGAGTTCCGTCAAGGGTTAGGCCCCTTAGGGTCAGGATTAGAGTTAGGGTTAGGGTTAGCGTTAGGGTTAGGGTTAGGGTTAGGGTTAGGGTTAGGGTTAGGGTTAGGGTTAGGGTTAGGGTTAAGTGCATGCCATGCACAGCTGAGGTTTAGAGTTCCGTTTTGGGTTAGGCCTCTTAGGGTCAGGGTTAGGGTTAGGGTTAGCGTTAGGGTTAAGGTTAGGGTTAGGGTTAGGGTTAGGGTTAGGGTTATGTACATGACATGCACAGCTGAGGTTTAGAGTTCCGTTTTGGGTTAGGCCTCTTAGGGTCAGGATTAGAGTTAGGGTTAGGGTTAGCGTTAGGGTTAGGGTTAGGGTTAGGTTTAGGGTTAGGGTTAGGGTTAGGGTTAGGGTTAAGTGCATGCCATGCACAGCTGAGGTTTAGAGTTCCGTTTTGGGTTAGGCCTCTTAGGGTCAGGGTTAGGGTTAGGGTTAGCGTTAGGGTTAGGGTTAGGGTTAGGGTTAGGGTTAGGGTTTCCTACATGCCATGCACAGCTGAGGTTTAGAGTTGCGTTTAGGGTTAGGCCTCTTAGGGTTAGGGTTAAGGTTAGGGTTAGGGTTAGGGTTAGGGTTAGGGTTAGCGTTAGGGTTAGGGTTAGGGTTAGGGTTAGGGTTAGGGTTACGGTTACGGTTACGGTTACGGTTAAGTGCATGCCATGCACAGCTGAGGTTTAGAGTTCCGTCAAGGGTTAGGTCTCTTAGGATTAGGGTTAGGTTTAAGGTTAGGATTAGGGTTAGGGTTAGGGTTAGGGTTAGGGTTAGGGTTAGGGTTAGGGTTAACTGCATGCCATGCACAGCTGAGGTTTAGAGTTCCGTTTTGGGTTAGGCCTCTTAGGGTCAGGGTTAGGGTTAGGGTTAGGGTTAGGGTTAGGGTTAGGGTTAGGGTTAGGGTTGGGGTTAGG
The DNA here is from genome assembly GCF_023634155.1 of Falco peregrinus. Classification (NCBI taxonomy): domain Eukaryota; kingdom Metazoa; phylum Chordata; class Aves; order Falconiformes; family Falconidae; genus Falco; species Falco peregrinus. Next base: position 1,079,758 of record NW_026599594.1, on the reverse strand, counting down.
TACATGCCATGCACAGCTGAGGTTTATAGTTCCGTCAAGGGTTAGGCCTCTTAGGGTCAGGATTAGGGTTAGTTTTAGGGTTAGCGTTAGGGTTAGGGTTAGGGTTAGGGTTAGGGTTATGTACCTGCCATGCACAGCTGAGGTTTAGAGTTGCGTCTAGGGTTAGGACTCTTAGGGTCAGGGTTAGGGTTAGGTTTAGGATTAGGGTTAGGGTTAGGGTTAGAGTTAGGGTTAGGGTTAGGGTTAGGGTTAGGGTTAGGGTTACGTACATGCCATGCACAGCTGAGGTTTAGAGTTCCGTCAAGGGTTAGGACCCTTAGGGTCAGGATTAGGGTTAGCGTTAGGGTTAGGGTTAGGGTTAGGGTTAGGGTTAGGGTTAGGGTAAGGGTTAGGGTTAGGTACATGCCATGCACAGCTGAGGTTATAGAGTTCCGTCAAGGGTTAGGCCTCTTAGGGTCAGGATTAAGGTTAGGTTTAGGGTTAGGGTTATGGTTAGGGTTAGGGTTAGGGTTAGGGTTAGGCTTAGGGTTACGTACATGCCATGCACATCTGAGGTTTAGAGTTCCGTTTAGGGTTAGGTCTCTTAGGGTTAGGGTTAAGGTTAGGGTTAGGGTTAGGGTTAGGGTTAGGGTTAGGGTTAGGGTTAGGGTTAGGTACATGCCATGCACAGCTGAGGTTTAGAGCTCCGTTTAGGGTTAGGTCTCTTAGAGTTAGTGTTAGGGTTAGGGTTACGGTTAGGGTTAGGTACATGCCATGCACAGCTGAGGTTTGGAGTTCCGTTTTGGGTTAGGCCTCTTAGGGTCAGGGTTAGTGTTAGGATTAGGGTTAGGGTTAGGGTTAGGGTTAGGGTTAGGGTTAGGGTTATGTACATGACATGCACAGCTGAGGTTTAGAGTTCCGTCAAGGGTTAGGCCCCTTAGGGTCAGGATTAGAGTTAGGGTTAGGGTTAGCATTAGGGTTAGGGTTAGGGTTAGGGTTAGGGTTAGGGTTAGGGTTAAGTGCATGCCATGCACAGCTGAGGTTTAGAGTTCCGTTTTGGGTTAGGCCTCTTAGGGTCAGGGTTAGGGTTAGGGTTAGCGTTAGGGTTAAGGTTAGGGTTAGGGTTAGGGTTAGGGTTTCCTACATGCCATGCACAGCTGAGGTTTAGAGTTGCGTTTAGGGTTAGGCCTCTTAGGGTTAGGGTTAAGGTTAGGGTTAGGGTTAGGGTTAGGGTTAGCGTTAGGGTTAGGGTTAGGGTTAGGGTTAGGGTTAGGGTTAGGGTTAGGGTTACGGTTACGGTTACGGTTAAGTGCATGCCATGAACAGCTGAGGTTTAGAGTTGCGTTTAGGGTTAGGCCTCTTAGGGTTAGGGTTAGGGTTAAGGTTAGGATTAGGGTTAGGGTTAGGGTTAGGGTTAGGGTTAGGGTTAGGGTTAGGGTTAGGTACATGCCATGCACAGCTGAGGTTTAGAGTTCCGTTTTGGGTTAGGCCTCTTAGGGTCAGGGTTAGGGTTAGGGTTAGGGTTAGGGTTAGGGTTAGGGTTAGGGTTAGGGTTATGTACCTGCCATGCACAGCTGAGGTTTAGAGTTGCGTCTAGGGTTAGGACTCTTAGGGTCAGGGTTAGGGTTAGGTTTAGGATTAGGGTTAGGGTTAGGGTTAGAGTTAGGGTTAGGGTTAGGGTTAGGTACATGCCATGCACAACTGAGGTTTAGAGTTCCGTTTTGGGTTCGGCCTCTTAGGGTCAGGGTTAGGGTTAGGGTTAGGGTTAGGGTTAGGGTTAGGGTTAGGGTTAGGGTTAGGGTTACGTACATGCCATGCACAGCTGAGGTTTAGAGTTGCATTTAGGGTTAGGCCTCTTAGGGTTAGGGTTAGGGTTAGGGTTATGTACATGCCATGCACAGCTGAGGTTTAGAGTTCCGTCAAGGGTTAGGACCCTTAGGGTCAGGATTAGGGTTAGGGTTAGGGTTAGGGTTAGGGTTAGGGTTAGGGTTAGGGTTACGTACATGCCATGCACAGCTGAGGTTTAGAGTTGCGTTTAGGGTTATCCCTCTTAGGGTTACGGTTAAGGTTAGGTTTAGGGTTAGGGTTAGGGTTAGGGTTAGGGTTAGGGTTAGGGTTAGGGTTAAGTGCATGCCATGCACAGCTGAGGTTTAGAGTTCCGTTTTGGGTTAGGTCTCTTAGGGTTAGGGTTAGGGTTAAGGTTAGGGTTAGGGTTAGGGTTAGGGTTAGGGTTAGGGTTAGGGTTAGTGTTAACTGCATGCCATGCACAGCTGAGGTTTAGATTTCCGTTTTGGGTTAGGCCTCTTAGGGTCAGGGTTAGGGTTAGGGTTAGGGTTAGGCTTAGGTTTAGGGTATAGGGTTAGGTACATGCCATGCACAGCTGAGGTTTAGAGTTGCGTTTTGGGTTAGGCCTCTTAGGGTCAGGATAAGGGTTAGGGTTAGGGTTCGGGTTAGCGTTAGGGTTAGAGTTAGCGTTAGGATTAGGGTTAGGGTAAGGGTTAGGGTTAGGTACATGCCATGCACAGCTGAGGTTATAGAGTTCCGTCAAGGGTTAGGCCTCTTAGGGTCAGGATTAAGGTTAGGTTTAGGGTTTGGGTTATGGTTAGGGTTAGGGTTAGGGTTAGGGTTAGGGTTACGTACATGCCATGCACATCTGAGGTTTAGAGTTCCGTTTAGGGTTAGGTCTCTTAGGGTTAGGGTTAAGGTTAGGGTTAGGGTTAGGGTTAGGTACATGCCATGCACAGCTGAGGTTTGGAGTTCCGTTTTGGGTTAGGCCTCTTAGGGTCAGGGTTAGTGTTAGGATTAGGGTTAGGGTTAGGGTTAGGGTTAGGGTTAGGGTTATGTACATGACATGCACACCTGAGGTTTAGAGTTCCGTCAAGGGTTAGGCCCCTTAGGGTCAGGATTAGAGTTAGGGTTAGGGTTAGCGTTAGGGTTAGGGTTAGGGTTAGGGTTAGGGTTAGGGTTAGGGTTAGGGTTAGGGTTAGGGTTAAGTGCATGCCATGCACAGCTGAGGTTTAGAGTTCCGTTTTGGGTTAGGCCTCTTAGGGTCAGGGTTAGGGTTAGGGTTAGCGTTAGGGTTAAGGTTAGGGTTAGGGTTAGGGTTAGGGTTAGGGTTATGTACATGACATGCACAGCTGAGGTTTAGAGTTCCGTCAAGGGTTAGGCCCCTTAGGGTCAGGATTAGAGTTAGGGTTAGGGTTAGCGTTAGGGTTAGGGTTAGGGTTAGGGTTAGGGTTAGGGTTAGGGTTAGGGTTATGTGCATGCCATGCACAGCTGAGGTTTAGAGTTCCGTTTTGGGTTAGGCCTCTTAGGGTCAGGGTTAAGGTTAGGGTTAGGGTTAGAGTTAGGGTTAGGGTTAGGGTTAGGGTTAGGGTTAGGGTTACGTACATGCCATGCACAGCTGAGGTTTAGAGTTCCGTCAAGGGTTAGGACCCTTAGGGTCAGGATTAGGGTTAGGGTTAGGGTTAGGGTTAGGGTTAGGGTTAGGGTTAGGGTTAGGGTTAGGGTTAGGTACATGCCATGCACAGCTGAGGTTATAGAGTTCCGTCAAGGGTTAGGCCTCTTAGGGTCAGGATTAAGGTTAGGTTTAGGGTTAGGGTTATGGTTAGGGTTAGGGTTAGGGTTAGGGTTAGGGTTAGGGTTACGTACATGCCATGCACATCTGAGGTTTAGAGTTCCGTTTAGGGTTAGGTCTCTTAGGGTTAGGGTTAAGGTTAGGGTTAGGGTTAGGGTTAGGGTTAGGGTTAGGGTTAGGGTTAGGGTTAGGTACATGCCATGCACAGCTGAGGTTTAGAGCTCCGTTTAGGGTTAGGTCTCTTAGAGTTAGTGTTAGGGTTAGGGTTAGGGTTAGGGTTAGGTACATGCCATGCACAGCTGAGGTTTGGAGTTCCGTTTTGGGTTAGGCCTCTTAGGGTCAGGGTTAGTGTTAGGATTAGGGTTAGGGTTAGGGTTAGGGTTAGGGTTAGGGTTAGGGTTATGTACATGACATGCACAGCTGAGGTTTAGAGTTCCGTCAAGGGTTAGGCCCCTTAGGGTCAGGATTAGAGTTAGGGTTAGGGTTAGCGTTAGGGTTAGGGTTAGGGTTAGGGTTAGGGTTAGGGTTAGGGTTAGGGTTAGGGTTAAGTGCATGCCATGCACAGCTGAGGTTTAGAGTTCCGTTTTGGGTTAGGCCTCTTAGGGTCAGGGTTAGGGTTAGGGTTAGCGTTAGGGTTAAGGTTAGGGTTAGGGTTAGGGTTAGGGTTTCCTACATGCCATGCACAGCTGAGGTTTAGAGTTGCGTTTAGGGTTAGGCCTCTTAGGGTTAGGGTTAAGGTTAGGGTTAGGGTTAGGGTTAGGGTTAGCGTTAGGGTTAGGGTTAGGGTTAGGGTTAGGGTTAGGGTTAGGGTTAGGGTTACGGTTACGGTTACGGTTAAGTGCATGCCATGCACAGCTGAGGTTTAGAGTTGCGTTTAGGGTTAGGCCTCTTAGGGTCAGGGTTAGGGTTAGGGTTAGGGTTAGGGTTAGGGTTAGGGTTAGGGTTAGGGTTATGTACCTGCCATGCACAGCTGAGGTTTAGAGTTGCGTCTAGGGTTAGGACTCTTAGGGTCAGGGTTAGGGTTAGGTTTAGGATTAGGGTTAGGGTTAGGGTTAGAGTTAGGGTTAGGGTTAGGGTTAGGTACATGCCATGCACAACTGAGGTTTAGAGTTCCGTTTTGGGTTCGGCCTCTTAGGGTCAGGGTTAGGGTTAGGGTTAGGGTTAGGGTTAGGGTTAGGGTTAGGGTTAGGGTTAGGGTTACGTACATGCCATGCACAGCTGAGGTTTAGAGTTGCATTTAGGGTTAGGCCTCTTAGGGTTAGGGTTAGGGTTAGGGTTATGTACATGCCATGCACAGCTGAGGTTTAGAGTTCCGTCAAGGGTTAGGACCCTTAGGGTCAGGATTAGGGTTAGGGTTAGGGTTAGGGTTAGGGTTAGGGTTAGGGTTAGGGTTAGGGTTAGGGTTACGTACATGCCATGCACAGCTGAGGTTTAGAGTTGCGTTTAGGGTTATCCCTCTTAGGGTTACGGTTAAGGTTAGGTTTAGGGTTAGGGTTAGGGTTAGGGTTAGGGTTAGGGTTAGGGTTAGGGTTAAGTGCATGCCATGCACAGCTGAGGTTTAGAGTTCCGTTTTGGGTTAGGTCTCTTAGGGTTAGGGTTAGGGTTAAGGTTAGGGTTAGGGTTAGGGTTAGGGTTAGGGTTAGGGTTAGGGTTAGTGTTAACTGCATGCCATGCACAGCTGAGGTTTAGATTTCCGTTTTGGGTTAGGCCTCTTAGGGTCAGGGTTAGGGTTAGGGTTAGGGTTAGGCTTAGGTTTAGGGTATAGGGTTAGGTACATGCCATGCACAGCTGAGGTTTAGAGTTGCGTTTTGGGTTAGGCCTCTTAGGGTCAGGATAAGGGTTAGGGTTAGGGTTCGGGTTAGCGTTAGGGTTAGGGTTAGCGTTAGGATTAGGGTTAGGGTAAGGGTTAGGGTTAGGTACATGCCATGCACAGCTGAGGTTATAGAGTTCCGTCAAGGGTTAGGCCTCTTAGGGTCAGGATTAAGGTTAGGTTTAGGGTTAGGGTTATGGTTAGGGTTAGGGTTAGGGTTAGGGTTAGGGTTACGTACATGCCATGCACATCTGAGGTTTAGAGTTCCGTTTAGGGTTAGGTCTCTTAGGGTTAGGGTTAAGGTTAGGGTTAGGGTTAGGGTTAGGTACATGCCATGCACAGCTGAGGTTTGGAGTTCCGTTTTGGGTTAGGCCTCTTAGGGTCAGGGTTAGTGTTAGGATTAGGGTTAGGGTTAGGGTTAGGGTTAGGGTTAGGGTTAGGGTTATGTACATGACATGCACACCTGAGGTTTAGAGTTCCGTCAAGGGTTAGGCCCCTTAGGGTCAGGATTAGAGTTAGGGTTAGGGTTAGCGTTAGGGTTAGGGTTAGGGTTAGGGTTAGGGTTAGGGTTAGGGTTAGGGTTAGGGTTAGGGTTAAGTGCATGCCATGCACAGCTGAGGTTTAGAGTTCCGTTTTGGGTTAGGCCTCTTAGGGTCAGGGTTAGGGTTAGGGTTAGCGTTAGGGTTAAGGTTAGGGTTAGGGTTAGGGTTAGGGTTAGGGTTATGTACATGCCATGCACAGCTGAGGTTTAGAGTTCCGTCAAGGGTTAGGCCCCTTAGGGTCAGGATTAGAGTTAGGGTTAGGGTTAGCGTTAGGGTTAGGGTTAGGGTTAGGGTTAGGGTTAGGGTTAGGGTTAGGGTTAAGTGCATGCCATGCACAGCTGAGGTTTAGAGTTCCGTTTTGGGTTAGGACCCTTAGGGTCAGGGTTAGGGTTAGGGATAGCGTTAGGGTTAAGGTTAGGGTTAGGGTTAGGGTTAGGGTTTCCTACATGCCATGCACAGCTGAGGTTTAGAGTTGCGTTTAGGGTTAGGCCTCTTAGGGTTAGGGTTAAAGTTAGGGTTAGGGTTAGGGTTAGGGTTAGGGTTAGGGTTAGGGTTACGGTTAGGGTTAGGGTTAGGGTTACGGTTACGGTTACGGTTACGGTTACGGTTACGGTTAAGTGCATGCCATGCACAGCTGAGGTTTAGAGTTGCGTTTAGGGTTAGGCCTCTTAGGGTTAGGGTTAGGGTTAAGGTTAGGATTAGGGTTAGGGTTAGGGTTAGAGTTAGGGTTAGGGTTAGGGTTAACTGCATGCCATGCACAGCTGAGGTTTAGAGTTCCGTTTTGGGTTAGGCCTCTTAGGGTCAGGGTTAGGGTTAGGGTTAGGGTTAGGGTTAGGGTTAGGGTTAGGGTTAGGTACATGCCATGCACAGCTGAGGTTTAGAGTTCCGTCAAGGGTTAGGCCTCTTAGTGTCAGGATTAGGGTTAGGTTTAGGGTTAGGGTTAGGGTTAGGGTTAGGGTTAGGGTTAGGGTTATGTACCTGCCATGCACAGCTGAGGTTTAGAGTTGCGTCTAGGGTTAGGACTCTTAGGGTCAGGGTTAGGGTTAGGTTTAGGATTAGGGTTAGGGTTCGGGTTAGGGTTAGGGTTAGGGTTAGGGTTAGGTACATGACATGCACAGCTGAGGTTTAGAGTTCCGTTTTGGGTTCGGCCTCTTAGGGTCAGGGTTAGGGTTAGGGTTAGGGTTAGGGTTAGGGTTAGGGTTAGGGTTACGTACATGCCATGCACAGCTGAGGTTTAGAGTTCCGTTTTGGGTTAGGCCTCTTAGGGTCAGGGTTAGGGTTAGGGTTATGTACATGCCATGCACAGCTGAGGTTTAGAGTTCCGTCAAGGGTTAGGACCCTTAGGGTCAG
>NW_026599594.1:1052500-1060000 GCF_023634155.1 Falco peregrinus | reverse complement strand
TGAGGTTTAGAGTTCCGTCTAGGGTTAGGCCTCTTAGGGTCAGGGTTAGGGTTAGGGTTAGGTTTAGGGTTAGGGTTAGGGTTAGTGTTAGGGTTACCTACATGCCATGCACAGCTGAGGTTTAGAGTTCCGTTTAGGGTTAGGCCTCTTAGGGTTAGGGTTAAGGTTAGGGTTAGGGTTAGGGTTAGGGTTAGGGTTAGGGTTAGGTACATGCCATGCACAGCTGAGGTTTAGAGTTCCGTTTTGGGTTAGGCCTCTTAGGGTCAGGGTTAGGGTTAGGGTTAGGGTTAGGGTTAGGGTTAGGGTTAGGGTTAGGGTTAGGGTTACGTACATGCCATGCACAGCTGAGGTTTAGAGTTGCGTTTAGTGTTAGGCCTCTTAGGGTCAGGGTTAGGGTTAGGGTTATGGTTAGGGTTAGGGTTAGGGTTAGGGTTAGGGTTAAGTGCATGCCATGCACAGCTGAGGTTTAGAGTTGCGTTTAGGGTTAGGTCACTTAGGGTTAGGGTTAGGGTTAAGGTTAGGGTTAGGGTTAGGGTTAGGGTTAGGGTTAGGGTTAGGGTTACGGTTAGGGTTAAGTGCATGCCATGCACAGCTGAGGTTTAGAGTTCCGTTTTGGGTTAGGCCTCTTAGGGTCAGGGTTAGGGTTAGGGTTAGGGTTAGGGTTAGGGTTAGGGTTAGGGTTAGGGTTACGTACATGCCATGCACAGCTGAGGTTTAGAGTTGCGTTTAGGGTTAGGCCTCTTAGGGTCAGGATTAGGGTTAGGGTTAGGGTTCGGGTTAGGGTTAGGGTTAGGGTTAAGTGCATGCCATGCACAGCTGAGGTTTAGAGTTGCGTTTAGGGTTAGGCCTCTTAGGGTCAGCATTAGGGTTAGGGTTAGGGTTAGGTTTAGGGTTAGGGTTAGGGTTCGGGTTAGGGTTAGGGTTAGGGTTAAGTGCATGCCATGCACAGCTGAGGTTTAGAGTTGCGTTTAGTGTTAGGCCTCTTAGGGTTAGCGTTAGGGTTAGGGTTAGGGTTAGGGTTAGGGTTAGGGTTAGGGTTAGGGTTAGGGTTATGTACATGCCATGCACAGCTGAGGTTTAGAGTTACGAAAGGGGTAGGCCCAATAGGGTCAGGATTAGAGTTAGGGTTACAGTTAGGGTTAGGGTAAGGGTTAGGGTTAGGGTTAAGTGCATGCAATGCACAGCTGAGGTTTAGAGTTCCGTTTTGGGTTAGGCCTCTTAGGGTCAGGGTTAGTGTTAGGATTAGGGTTAGGGTTAGGGTTAGGGTTAGGGTTAGGGTTAGGGTTAGGGTTAAGTGCATGCCATGCACAGCTGAGGTTTAGAGTTCCGTTTTGGGTTAGGCCTCTTAGGGTCAGGGTTAGGGTTAGGGTTAGCGTTAGGGTTAAGGTTAGGGTTAGGGTTAGGGTTAGGGTTAGGGTTATGTACATGCCATGCACAGCTGAGGTTTAGAGTTCCGTCAAGGGTTAGGCCCCTTAGGGTCAGGATTAGAGTTAGGGTTAGGGTTAGCGTTAGGGTTAGGGTTAGGGTTAGGGTTAGGGTTAGGGTTAGGGTTAGGGTTAAGTGCATGCCATGCAAAGCTGAGGTTTAGAGTTCCGTTTTGGGTTAGGCCTCTTAGGGTCAGGGTTAGGGTTAGGGATAGCGTTAGGGTTAAGGTTAGGGTTAGGGTTAGGGTTAGGGTTTCCTACATGCCATGCACAGCTGAGGTTTAGAGTTGCGTTTAGGGTTAGGCCTCTTAGGGTTAGGGTTAAGGTTAGGGTTAGGGTTAGGGTTAGGGTTAGGGTTAGGGTTAGGGTTAGGGTTACGGTTACGGTTACGGTTACGGTTACGGTTACGGTTAAGTGCATGCCATGCACAGCTGAGGTTTAGAGTTGCGTTTAGGGTTAGGCCTCTTAGGGTTAGGGTTAGGGTTAAGGTTAGGATAAGGGTTAGGGTTAGGGTTAGAGTTAGGGTTAGGGTTAGGGTTAACTGCATGCCATGCACAGCTGAGGTTTAGAGTTCCGTTTTGGGTTAGGCCTCTTAGGGTCAGGGTTAGGGTTAGGGTTAGGGTTAGGGTTAGGGTTAGGGTTAGGGTTAGGTACATGCCATGCACAGCTGAGGTTTATAGTTCCGTCAAGGGTTAGGCCTCTTAGGGTCAGGATTAGGGTTAGTTTTAGGGTTAGGGTTAGGGTTAGGGTTAGGGTTAGGGTTAGGGTTATGTACCTGCCATGCACAACTGAGGTTTAGAGTTGCGTCTAGGGTTAGGACTCTTAGGGTCAGGGTTAGGGTTAGGTTTAGGATTAGGGTTAGGGTTAGGGTTAGGGTTAGGGTTAGGGTTAGGGTTAGGGTTAGGTACATGCCATGCACAACTGAGGTTTAGAGTTCCGTTTTGGGTTCGGCCTCTTAGGGTCAGGGTTAGGGTTAGGGTTAGGGTTAGGGTTAGGGTTAGGGTTAGGGTTACGTACATGCCATGCACAGCTGAGGTTTAGAGTTGCATTTAGGGTTAGGCCTCTTAGGGTTAGGGTTAGGGTTAGGGTTATGTACATGCCATGCACAGCTGAGGTTTAGAGTTCCGTCAAGGGTTAGGCCTCATAGGGTCAGGATTAGGGTTAGGGTTCGGGTTAGGGTTCGGGTTAGGGTTAGGGTTAGGGTTAGGGTTACGTACATGCCATGCACAGCTGAGGTTTAGAGTTGCGTTTAGGGTTAGGCCTCTTAGGGTTACGGTTAAGGTTAGGTTTAGGGTTAAGGTTAAGGTTAGGGTTAGGGTTAGGGTTAGGGTTAGGGTTAGGGTTAGGGTTAGGGTTAGGGTTAGGGTTAGGGTTAGGGTTAAGTGCATGCCATGCACAGCTGAGGTTTAGAGTTCCGTTTTGGGTTAGGTCTCTTAGGGTTAGGGTTAGGGTTAAGGTTAGGGTTAGGGTTAGGTTTAGGGTTAGGGTTAGGGTTAGTGTTAACTGCATGCCATGCACAGCTGAGGTTTAGAGTTCCGTTTTGGGTTAGGCCTCTTAGGGTCAGGGTTAGGGTTAGGGTTAGGGTTAGGCTTAGGTTTAGGGTATAGGGTTAGGTACATGCCATGCACAGCTGAGGTTTAGAGTTGCGTTTAGGGTTAGGCCTCTTAGGGTCAGGATAAGGGTTAGGGTTAGGGTTCGGGTTAGCGTTAGGGTTAGGGTTAGCGTTAGGATTAGGGTTAGGGTAAGGGTTAGGGTTAGGTACATGCCATGCACAGCTGATGTTATAGAGTTCCGTCAAGGGTTAGGCCTCTTAGGGTCAGGATTAGGGTTAGGTTTAGGGTTAGGGTTATGGTTAGGGTTAGGGTTAGGGTTAGGGTTACGTACATGCCATGCACATCTGAGGTTTAGAGTTCCGTTTAGGGTTAGGTCTCTTAGGGTTAGGGTTAAGTTTAGGGTTAGGGTTAGGGTTAGGGTTAGGGTTAGGGTTAGGGTTAGGGTTAGGTACATGCCACGCACAGCTGAGGTTTAGAGCTCCGTTTAGGGTTAGGTCTCTTAGAGTTAGTGTTAGGGTTAGGGTTAGGGTTAGGGTTAGGTACATGTCATGCACAGCTGAGGTTTAGAGTTCCGTCTAGGGTTAGGCCTCTTAGGGTCAGGGTTAGGGTTAGGGTTAGGGTTAGGGTTAGGGTTAGGGTTAGGGTTAGGGTTATGGTTAGGGTTATGTACCAGCCCTGCACAGCTGAGGTTTAGAGTTCCGTTTAGGGTTAGGTCTCTTAGGGTTAGGGTTAAGTTTAGGGTTAGGGTTAGGGTTAGGGTTAGGGTTAGGGTTAGGGTAAGGGTTAGGGTTACGTACATGCCATGCACAGCTGTGGTTTAGAGTTGCATTTAGGGTTAGGCCTCTTAGGGTTAGGGTTAAGGTTAGGGTTAGGGTTAGGGTTAGGGTTAGGGTTAAGTGCATGCCATGCACAGGTGAGGTTTAGAGTTCCGTTTTGGGTTAGATCACTTAGGGTTAGGGTTAGGGTTAAGGTTAGGGTTAGGGTTAGGGTTAGGGTTAGGGTTAGGGTTAGGGTTAGGTACATGCCAAGCACAGCTGAGGTTTAGAGTTCCGTCTAGGGTTAGGCCTCTTAGGGTCAGGGTTAGGGTTAGGGTTAGGTTTAGGGTTAGGGTTAGGGTTAGTGTTAGGGTTACCTACATGCCATGCACAGCTGAGGTTTAGAGTTCCGTTTAGGGTTAGGCCTCTTAGGGTTAGGGTTAAGGTTAGGGTTAGGGTTAGGGTTAGGGTTAGGGTTAGGGTTAGGGTTAGGGTTAGGGTTAGGTACATGCCATGCACAGCTGAGGTTTAGAGTTCCGTTTTGGGTTAGGCCTCTTAGGGTCAGGGTTAGGGTTAGGGTTAGGGTTAGGGTTAGGGTTAGGGTTACGTACATGCCATGCACAGCTGAGGTTTAGAGTTGCGTTTAGTGTTAGGCCTCTTAGGGTCAGGGTTAGGGTTAGGGTTAGGGTTAGGGTTCGGGTTAGGGTTAGGGTTAGGGTTATGTACATGACATGCACAGCTGAGGTTTAGAGTTCCGTCAAGGGTTAGGTCACTTAGGGTTAGGGTTAGGGTTAAGGTTAGGGTTAGGGTTAGGGTTAGGGTTAGGGTTAGGGTTAGTGTTAACTGCATGCCATGCACAGCTGAGGTTTAGAGTTCCGTTTTGGGTTAGGCCTCTTAGGGTCAGGGTTAGGGCTAGGGTTAGGGTTAGGGTTATGTACATGCCATGCACAGGTGAGGTTTAGAGTTCCGTCAAGGGTTAGGCCCCTTAGGGTCAGGATTAGAGTTAGGGTTAGGGTTAGCGTTAGGGTTAGGGTTAGGGTTAGGGTTAGGGTTAGGGTTAGGGTTAGGGTTGGGGTTAGGGTTAAGTGCATGCCATGCACAGCTGAGGTTTAGAGTTCCGTTTTGGGTTAGGCCTCTTAGGGTCAGGGTTAGGGTTAGGGTTAGCGTTAGGGTTAAGGTTAGGGTTAGGGTTAGGGTTAGGGTTAGGGTTATGTACATGACATGCACAGCTGAGGTTTAGAGTTCCGTCAAGGGTTAGGCCCCTTAGGGTCAGGATTAGAGTTAGGCTTAGGGTTAGGGTTAGGGTTAGGGTTAAGTGCATGCCATGCACAGCTGAGGTTTAGAGTTGCGTTTAGGGTTAGGTCACTTAGGGTTAGGGTTAGGGTTAAGGTTAGGGTTAGGGTTAGGGTTAGGGTTAGGGTTAGGGTTAGTGTTAACTGCATGCCATGCACAGCTGAGGTTTAGAGTTCCGTTTTGGGTTAGGCCTCTTAGGGTCAGGGTTAGGGCTAGGGTTAGGGTTAGGGTTAGGGTTAGGGTTAGGGTTAGGGTTACGTACATGCCATGCACAGCTGAGGTTTAGAGTTGCGTTTAGGGTTAGGCCTCTTAGGGTCAGGATTAGGGTTAGGGTTAGGGTTCGGGTTAGGGTTAGGGTTAGGGTTAAGTGCATGCCATGCACAGCTGAGGTTTAGAGTTCTGTTTTGTGTTAGGCCTCTTAGGGTCAGCATTAGGGTTAGGGTTAGGGTTAGGTTTAGGGTTACGTACATGCCATGCACAGCTGAGGTTTAGAGTTGCGTTTAGTGTTAGGCCTCTTAGGGTTAGCGTTAGGGTTAGGGTTAGGGTTAGGGTTAGGGTTAGGGTTAGGGTTAGGGTTATGTACATGCCATGCACAGCTGAGGTTTAGAGTTACGAAAGGGGTAGGCCCAATAGGGTCAGGATTAGAGTTAGGGTTAGGGTTAGGGTTAGGGTTAGGGTTAGGGTTAGGGTTAAGTGCATGCAATGCACAGCTGAGGTTTAGAGTTCCGTTTTGGGTTAGGCCTCTTAGGGTCAGGGTTAGTGTTAGGATTAGGGTTAGGGTTAGGGTTAGGGTTAGGGTTAGGGTTAGGGTTAGGGTTATGTACATGACATGCACAGCTGAGGTTTAGAGTTCCGTCAAGGGTTAGGCCCCTTAGGGTTAGGGTTACGGTTAAGGTTAGGGTTAGGGTTAGGGTTAGGGTTAGGGTTAGGGTTAGGGTTAGGGTTAGGGTTAGGGTTAGGGTTAGGGTTAAGTGCATGCCATGCACAGCTGAGGTTTAGAGTTCCGTTTTGGGTTAGGCCTCTTAGGGTCAGGGTTAGGGTTAGGGTTAGCGTTACGGTTAAGGTTAGGGTTAGGGTTAGGGTTAGGGTTAGGGTTATGTACATGACATGCACAGCTGAGGTTTAGAGTTCCGTCAAGGGTTAGGCCCCTTAGGGTCAGGATTAGAGTTAGGGTTAGGGTTAGGGTTAGGGTTAGTGTTAGGGTTAGGGTTAGGGTTAGGGTTAAGTGCATGCCATGCACAGCTGAGGTTTAGAGCTCCGTTTAGGGTTAGGTCTCTTAGAGTTAGTGTTAGGGTTAGGGTTAGGGTTAGGGTTAGGGTTAGGGTTAGGGTTAGGGTTAGTGTTAACTGCATGCCATGCACAGCTGAGGTTTAGAGTTCCGTTTTGGGTTAGGCCTCTTAGGGTCAGGGTTAGGGTTAGGGTTAGGGTTAGGGTTAGGGTTAGGGTTACGTACATGCCATGCACAGCTGAGGTTTAGAGTTGCGTTTAGGGTTAGGCCTCTTAGGGTCAGGATTAAGGTAAGGGTTAGGTTTCGGGTTAGGGTTAGGGTTAGGGTTAAGTGCATGCCATGCACAGCTGAGGTTTAGAGTTCCGTTTTGGGTTAGGCCTCTTAGGGTCAGGGTTAGGGTTAGGGTTAGGGTTAGGGTTAGGTTTAGGGTATAGGGTTAGGTACATGCCATGCACAGCTGAGGTTTAGAGTTGCGTTTAGGGTTAGGCCTCTTAGGGTCAGGATAAGGGTTAGGGTTAGGGTTCGGGTTAGCGTTAGGGTTAGGGTTAGCGTTAGGACTAGGGTTAGGGTAAGGGTTAGGGTTAGGTACATGCCATGCACAGCTGAGGTTATAGAGTTCCGTCAAGGGTTAGGCCTCTTAGGGTCAGGATTAGGGTTAGGTTTAGGGTTAGGGTTATGGTTAGGGTTAGGGTTAGGGTTAGGGTTAGGGTTACGTACATGCCATGCACATCTGAGGTTTAGAGTTGCGTTTAGGGTTAGGTCTCTTAGGGTTAGGGTTAAGTTTAGGGTTAGGGTTAGGGTTAGGGTTAGGGTTAGGGTTAGGGTTAGGTTTAGGGTTAGGGTTAGGGTTAGGTACATGCCATGCACAGCTGAGGTTTAGAGCTCCGTTTAGGGTTAGGTCTCTTAGAGTTAGTGTTAGGGTTAGGGTTAGGGTTAGGGTTAGGTACATGCCATGCACAGCTGAGGTTTAGAGTTGCGTTTAGGGTTAGGTCACTTAGGGTTAGGGTAAGGGTTAAGGTTAGGGTTAGAGTTAGGGTTAGGGTTAGGGTTAGGGTTAGTGTTAACTGCATGCCATGCACAGCTGAGGTTTAGAGTTCCGTTTTGGGTTAGGCCTCTTAGGGTCAGGGTTAGGGTTAGGGTTAGGGTTAGGGTTAGGGTTAGGGTTACGTACATGCCATGCACAGCTGAGGTTTAGAGTTGCGTTTAGGGTTAGGCCTCTTAGGGTCAGGATTAGGGTTAGGGTTAGG
>NW_026599594.1:1010000-1047500 GCF_023634155.1 Falco peregrinus | reverse complement strand
GTTTAGAGTTGCGTTTAGGGTTAGGCCTCTTAGGGTCAGGATAAGGGTTAGGGTTAGGGTTCGGGTTAGCGTTAGGGTTAGGGTTAGCGTTAGGATTAGGGTTAGGGTAAGGGTTAGGGTTAGGTACATGCCATGCACAGCTGAGGTTATAGAGTTCCGTCAAGGGTTAGGCCTCTTAGGGTCAGGATTAGGGTTAGGTTTAGGGTTAGCGTTAGGGTTAGGGTTAGGGTTAGGGTTAGGGTTAGGGTTAAGTGCATGCCATGCACAGCTGAGGTTTAGAGTTCCGTTTTGGGTTAGGCCTCTTAGGGTCAGGGTTAGGGTTAGGGTTAGCGTTAGGGTTAATGTTAGGGTTAGGGTTAGGGTTAGGGTTAGGGTTATGTACATGACATGCACAGCTGAGGTTTAGAGTTCCGTCAAGGGTTAGGCCCCTTAGGGTCAGGATTAGAGTTAGGGTTAGGGTTAGCGTTAGGGTTAGGGTTAGGGTTAGGGTTAGGGTTAGGGTTAGGGTTAGGGTTAGGGTTAGGGTTAGGGTTAAGTGCATGCCATGCACAGCTGAGGTTTAGAGTTCCGTTTTGGGTTAGGCCTCTTAGGGTCAGGATAAGGGTTAGGGTTAGGGTTCGGGTTAGCGTTAGGGTTAGGGTTAGCGTTAGGATTAGGGATAGGGTAAGGGTTAGGGTTAGGTACATGCCATGCACAGCTGAGGTTATAGAGTTCCGTCAAGGGTTAGGCCTCTTAGGGTCAGGATTAGGGTTAGGTTTAGGGTTAGGGTTATGGTTAGGGTTAGGGTTAGGGTTAGGGTTAGGGTTACGTACATGCCATGCACAGCTGAGGTTTAGAGTTCCGTTTAGGGTTAGGTCTCTTAGGGTTAGGGTTAAGTTTAGGGTTAGGGTTAGGGTTAGGGTTAGGGTTAGGGTTAGGGTTAGGGTTAGGTACATGCCATGCACAGCTGAGGTTTAGAGCTCCGTTTAGGGTTAGGTCTCTTAGAGTTAGTGTTAGGGTTAGGGTTAGGGTTAGGGTTAGGTACATGCCATGCACAGCTGAGGTTTAGAGTTCCGTTTTGGGTTAGGCCTCTTAGGGTCAGGGTTAGGGTTAGGGTTAGGGTTAGGGTTAGGGTTAGGGTTAGGGTTAGGGTTACCTACATGCCATGCACAGCTGAGGTTTATAGTTTCGTTTTGGGTTAGGCCTCTTAGGGTGAAGGTTAGGGTTAGGGTTAGGGTTAGGGTTAGGGTTAGGGTTAGGGTTAGGGTTAGGGTTAGCGTTAGGGTTAGGGTTAAAGTTAGGGTTATGGTTAGGGTTAGGGTTAGGGTTAGGGTTAGGTACATGCCATGCACAGCTGACGTTTAGAGTTCCGTTTTGGGTTAGGCCTCTTAGGGTTAGGGTTAAGGTTAGGGTTAGGGTTAGGGTTAGGGTTAGGGTTAACTGCATGCCATGCACAGCTGAGGTTTAGAGTTCCGTTTTGGGTTAGGCCTCTTAGGGTCAGGGTTAGGGTTAGGGTTAGGTTTAGGGTTAGGGTTAGGGTTAGGGTTAGGGTTAGGGTTAGGTACATGCCATGCACAGCTGAGGTTTAGAGTTCCGTTTTGGGTTAGGCCTCTTAGGGTCAGGGTTAGGGTTAGGGTTAGCGTTAGGGTTAAGGTTAGGGTTAGGGTTAGGGTTACGTACATGCCATGCACAGCTGAGGTTTAGAGTTGCGTTTAGGGTTAGGCCTCTTAGGGTTAGGGTTAAGGTTAGGGTTAGGGTTAGGGTTAGGGTTAGGGTTAAGTGCATGCCATGCACAGCTGAGGTTTAGAGTTCCGTTTTGGGTTAGGTCACTTAGGGTTAGGGTTAGGGTTAGGGTTAGGGTTAGGGTTAGGGTTAGGGTTAGTGTTAACTGCATGCCATGCACAGCTGAGGTTTAGAGTTCCGTTTTGGGTTAGTACTCTTAGGGTCAGGGTTAGGGTTAGGGTTAGGGTTAGGGTTAGGGTTAGGGTTATGTACCTGCCATGCACAGCTGAGGTTTAGAGTTCCGTCTAGGGTTAGGCCTCTTAGGGTCAGGATTAGGGTTAGGTTTAGGTTTAGGTTTAGGGTTAGGGTTAGGGTCAGGGTTAGGGTTAGGGTTAGGGTTAGGGTTAGGGTTAGGGTTAGGGTTATGTACATGCCATGCACAGCTGTGGTTTAGAGTTGCGTTTAGGGTTAGGCCTCTTAGGGTTAGGGTTAAGGTTAGGGTTAGGGTTAGGGTTAGGGTTAGGGTTAGGGTTAGGGTTAAGTGCATGCCATGCACAGCTGAGGTTTAGAGTTCCGTTTTGGGTTAGGTCACTCAGGGTTAGGGTTAGGGTTAAGGTTAGGGTTAGGGTTAGGGTTAGGGTTAGGGTTAGGGTTAGGGTTAGGTACATGCCAAGCACAGCTGAGGTTTAGAGTTCCGTTTTGGGTTAGGCCTCTTAGGGTCAGGGTTAGGGTTAGGGTTAGGGTTAGGGTTAGGGTTAGGGTTAGCGTTAGGGTTAGGGTTAGGGTTAGGATTAGGGTTAGGGTAAGGGTTAGGGTTAGGTACATGCCATGCACAGCTGAGGTTATAGAGTTCCGTCAAGGGTTAGGCCTCTTAGGGTCAGGGTTAGGGTTAGGTTTAGGGTTAGGGTTAGGGTTAGGGTTAGGGTTAGGGTTAGGGTTAGGGTTAGGGTTAGGGTTATATACCTGCCATGCACAGCTGAGGTTTGGAGTTCCGTCTAGGGTTAGGACTCTTAGGGTCAGGATTAGGGTTAGGTTTAGGATTAGGGTTAGGGTTAGGGTTAGGGTTAGGGTTAGGGTTAGGGTTACGTACATGCCATGCACATCTGATGTTTAGAGTTCCGTTTAGGGTTAGGTCTCTTAGGGTTAGGGTTAAGTTTAGGGTTAGGGTTAGGGTTAGGGTTAGGGTTAGGGTTAGGGTTAGGGTTAGGTACATGCCATGCACAGCTGAGGTTTAGAGTTGCGTTTAGGGTTAGGCCTCTTAAGGTTAGGGTTAAGGTTAGGGTTAGGGTTAGGGTTAGGGTTAGGGTTAAGTGCATGCCATGCACAGCTGAGGTTTAGAGTTCCGTTTTGGGTTAGGTCACTCAGGGTTAGGGTTAGGGTTAAGGTTAGGGTTAGGGTTAGGGTTAGGGTTAGTGTTAACTGCATGCCATGCACAACTGAGGTTTTTGTTCCGTTTTGGGTTAGGACTCTTAGGGTCAGGGTTAGGGTTAGGGTTAGGGTTAGGGTTAGGGTTAGGGTTAGGGTGTAGGGTTAGGGTTGGGGTTACGTACATGCCATGCACAGCTGAGGTTTAGAGTTGCGTTTAGGGTTAGGCCTCTTAGGGTCAGGATTAGGGTTAGGGTTAGGGTTCGGGTTAGGGTTAGGGTTAGGGTTAGTGTTAGGGTTAGGGTTAGGGTTAGGGATATGTACCTGCCCTGCACAGCTGAGGTTTAGAGTTCCGTTTAGGGTTAGGTCTCTTAGGGTTAGGGTTAAGTTTAGGGTTAGGGTTAGGGTTAGGGTTAGGGTTAGGGTTAGGGTTAGGGTTAGGGTTACGTACATGCCATGCACAGCTGTGGTTTAGAGTTGCGTTTAGGGTTAGGACTCTTTGGGTTAGGGTTAGGGTTAGGGTTAGGGTTAGGGTTAGGGTTACGTACATGCCATGCACAGCTGAGGTTTAGAGTTCCGTTTTGGGTTAGGTCTCTTAGGGTTAGGGTTAAGTTTAGGGTTAGGGTTAGGGTTAGGGTTAGGGTTAGGGTTAGGGTTAGGGTTAGGGTTAGGTACATGCCATGCACAGCTGAGGTTTAGAGCTCCGTTTAGGGTTAGGTCTCTTAGAGTTAGTGTTAGGGTTAGGGTTAGGGTTAGGGTTAGGTACATGCCATGCACAGCTGAGGTTTAGAGTTCCGTTTTGGGTTAGGCCTCTTAGGGTCAGGGTTAGGGTTAGGGTTAGGGTTAGGGTTAGGGTTAGGGTTAGGGTTAGGGTTACCTACATGCCATGCACAGCTGAGGTTTATAGTTTCGTTTTGGGTTAGGCCTCTTAGGGTGAAGGTTAGGGTTAGGGTTAGGGTTAGGGTTAGGGTTAGGGTTAGGGTTAGGGTTAGGGTTAGCGTTAGGGTTAGGGTTAAAGTTAGGGTTAGGGTTAGGGTTAGGGTTAGGGTTAGGGTTAGGGTTAGGGTTAGGGATAGGGTTACGTACATGCCATGCACAGCTGAGGTTTAGAGTTCCGTTTTGGGTTAGGCCTCTTAGGGTCAGGGTTAGGGTTAGGGTTAGGGTTAGGGTTATGGTTAGGGTTAGGGTTAGGGTTAGGGTTAGGTACATGCCATGCACAGCTGAGGTTTAGAGTTGCGTTTAGGGTTAGGCCTCTTAGGGTTAGGGTTAAGGTTAGGGTTAGGGTTAGGGTTAGGGTTAGGGTTAACTGCATGCCATGCACAGCTGAGGTTTAGAGTTCCGTTTTGGGTTAGGCCTCTTAGGGTCAGGGTTAGGGTTAGGGTTAGGTTTAGGGTTAGGGTTAGGGTTAGGGTTAGGGTTAGGGTTAGGTACATGCCATGCACAGCTGAGGTTTAGAGTTCCGTTTTGGGTTAGGCCTCTTAGGGTCAGGGTTAGGGTTAGGGTTAGGGTTAGGGTTAGGGTTAGGGTTAGGGTTAGGGTTAGGGTTAGGGTTAGGGTTAGGTACATGCCATGCACAGCTGAGGTTTAGAGTTCCGTTTTGGGTTAGGCCTCTTAGCGTCAGGGTTAGGGTTAGGGTTAGGGTTAAAGTTAGGGTTAGGGTTAGGGTTAGGGTTAGGGTTAGGGTTAGGGTTACGTACATGCCATGCACAGCTGAGGTTTAGAGTTCCGTCAAGGGTTAGGCCTCTTAGGGTCAGGATTACGGTTAGGTTAGGGTTAGGGTTAGGGTTAGGGTTACGGTTAGGGTTATGTACCTCCCCTGCACAGCTGAGGTTTAGAGTTGCGTTTAGGGTTAGGTCTCTTAGGGTTAGGGTTAAGTTTAGGGTTAGGGTTAGGGTTAGGGTTAGGGTTAGGGTTAGGGTTAGGGTTAGGGTTAGGGTTAGGGTTAGGTACATGCCATGCACAGCTGAGGTTTAGAGTTGCGTTTAGGGTTAGGCCTCTTAAGGTTAGGGTTAAGGTTAGGGTTAGGGTTAGGGTTAGGGTTAGGGTTAGGGTTAGGGTTAGGGTTAGGGTTAAGTGCATGCCATGCACAGCTGAGGTTTAGAGTTCCGTTTTGGGTTAGGCCTCTTAGGGTCAGGGTTAGGGTTAGCGTTAGGGTTAAGGTTAGGGTTAGGGTTAGGGTTAGGGTTACCTACATGCCATGCACAGGTGAGGTTTAGAGTTGCGTTTAGGGTTAGGCCTCTTAGGGTTAGGGTTAAGGTTAGGGTTAGGGTTAGGGTTAGGGTTAGGGTTAGCGTTAGGGTTAGGGTTAGGGTTAGGGTTAGGGTTAGCGTTACGGTTACGGTTACGGTTACGGTTAAGTGCATGCCATGCACAGCTGAGGTTTAGAGTTGCGTTTAGGGTTAGGCCTCTTAGGGTTAGGGTTAGGGTTAAGGTTAGGATTAGGGTTAGGGTTAGGGTTAGGGTTAGGGTTAGGGTTAGGGTTAACTGCATGCCATGCACAGCTGAGGTTTAGAGTTCCGTTTTGGGTTAGGCCTCTTAGGGTCAGGTTTAGGGTTAGGGTTAGGGTTAGGGTTAGGGTTAGGGTTAGGGTTAGGGTTATGTACCTGCCATGCACAGCTGAGGTTTAGAGTTGCGTTTAGGGTTAGGCCTCTTAGGGTCAGGATTAGGGTTAGGGTTAGGGTTCGGGTTAGGGTTAGGGTTAGGGTTAAGTGCATGCCATGCACAGCTGAGGTTTAGAGTTCTGTTTTGTGTTAGGCCTCTTAGGGTCAGCATTAGGGTTAGGGATAGGGTTAGGTTTAGGGTTACGTACATGCCATGCACAGCTGAGGTTTAGAGTTGCGTTTAGGGTTAGGCCTCTTAGGGTTAGCGTTAGGGTTAGGGTTAGGGTTAGGGTTAGGGTTAGGGTTAGGGTTAGGGTTAGGGTTAGGGTTAGGGTTATGTACATGCCATGCACAGCTGAGGTTTAGAGTTACGAAAGGGGTAGGCCCAATAGGGTCAGGATTAGAGTTAGGGTTAGGGTTAGGGTTAGGGTAAGGGTTAGGGTTAGGGTTAAGTGCATGCAATGCACAGCTGAGGTTTAGAGTTCCGTTTTGGGTTAGGCCTCTTAGGGTCAGGGTTAGTGTTAGGATTAGGGTTAGGGTTAGGGTTAGGGTTAGGGTTAGGGTTAGGGTTAGGGTTAGGGTTATGTACATGACATGCACAGCTGAGGTTTAGAGTTCCGTCAAGGGTTAGGCCCCTTAGGGTCAGGATTAGAGTTAGGGTTAGGGTTAGCGTTAGGGTTAGGGTTAGGGTTAGGGTTAGGGTTAGGGTTAGGGTTAGGGTTAAGTGCATGCCATGCACAGCTGAGGTTTAGAGTTCCGTTTTGGGTTAGGCCTCTTAGGGTCAGGGTTAGGGTTAGGGTTAGCGTTAGGGTTAAGGTTAGGGTTAGGGTTAGGGTTAGGGTTAGGGTTAAGTGCATGCCATGCACAGCTGAGGTTTAGAGATCCGTCAAGGGTTAGGCCCCTTAGGGTCAGGATTAGAGTTAGGGTTAGGGTTAGGGTTAGGGTTAGGGTTAGGTTTAGGGTTAGGGTTAGGGTTAAGGGCATGCCATGCACAGCTGAGGTTTAGAGTTGCGTTTAGGGTTAGGCCTCTTAAGGTTAGGGTTAAGGTTAGGGTTAGGGTTAGGGTTAGGGTTAGGGTAAGGTTTAGGGTTAGGGTTAGGGTTAGGGTTAGTGTTAGGGTTAAGTGCATGCCATGCACAGCTGAGGTTTAGAGTTCCGTTTTGGGTTAGGCCTCTTAGGGTCAGGGTTAGGGTTAGGGTTAGCGTTAGGGTTAAGGTTAGGGTTAGGGTTAGGGTTAGGGTTAGGGTTATGTACATGCCATGCACAGCTGAGGTTTAGAGTTCCGTCAAGGGTTAGGCCCCTTAGGGTCAGGATTAGAGTTAGGGTTAGGGTTAGCGTTAGGGTTAGGGTTAGGGTTAGGGTTAGGGTTAGGGTTAGGGTTAGGGTTAAGTGCATGCCATGCACAGCTGAGGTTTAGAGTTCCGTTTTGGGTTAGGCCTCTTAGGGTCAGGGTTAGGGTTAGCGTTAGGGTTAAGGTTAGGGTTAGGGTTAGGGTTAGGGTTACCTACATGCCATGCACAGGTGAGGTTTAGAGTTGCGTTTAGGGTTAGGCCTCTTAGGGTTAGGGTTAAGGTTAGGGTTAGGGTTAGGGTTAGGGTTAGGGTTAGCGTTAGGGTTAGGGTTAGGGTTAGGGTTAGGGTTAGCGTTACGGTTACGGTTACGGTTACGGTTAAGTGCATGCCATGCACAGCTGAGGTTTAGAGTTGCGTTTAGGGTTAGGCCTCTTAGGGTTAGGGTTAGGGTTAAGGTTAGGATTAGGGTTAGGGTTAGGGTTAGGGTTAGGGTTAGGGTTAGGGTTAACTGCATGCCATGCACAGCTGAGGTTTAGAGTTCCGTTTTGGGTTAGGCCTCTTAGGGTCAGCTTTAGGGTTAGGGTTAGGGTTAGGGTTAGGGTTAGGGTTAGGGTTAGGGTTATGTACCTGCCATGCACAGCTGAGGTTTAGAGTTGCGTTTAGGGTTAGGCCTCTTAGGGTCAGGATTAGGGTTAGGGTTAGGGTTCGGGTTAGGGTTAGGGTTAGGGTTAGGGTTAGGGTTAGGGTTAGGGTTAGGGTTAGGGTTAGGTACATGCCATGCACAGCTGAGGTTTAGAGTTGCGTTTAGGGTTAGGCCTCTTAAGGTTAGGGTTAAGGTTAGGGTTAGGGTTAGGGTTAGGGTTAGGGTAAGGTTTAGGGTTAGGGTTAGGGTTAGGGTTAGTGTTAGGGTTAAGTGCATGCCATGCACAGCTGAGGTTATAGAGTTCCGTTTTGGGTTAGGCCTCTTAGGGTCAGGGTTAGGGTTAGGGTTAGCGTTAGGGTTAATGTTAGGGTTAGGGTTAGGGTTAGGGTTAGGGTTATGTACATGCCATGCACAGCTGAGGTTTAGAGTTCCGTCAAGGGTTAGGCCCCTTAGGGTCAGGATTAGAGTTAGGGTTAGGGTTAGCGTTAGGGTTAGGGTTAGGGTTAGGGTTAGGGTTAGGGTTAGGGTTAGGGTTAAGTGCATGCCATGCACAGCTGAGGTTTAGAGTTCCGTTTTGGGTTAGGCCTCTTAGGGTCAGGGTTAGGGTTAGCGTTAGGGTTAAGGTTAGGGTTAGGGTTAGGGTTAGGGTTACCTACATGCCATGCACAGGTGAGGTTTAGAGTTGCGTTTAGGGTTAGGCCTCTTAGGGTTAGGGTTAAGGTTAGGGTTAGGGTTAGGGTTAGGGTTAGGGTTAGCGTTAGGGTTAGGGTTAGGGTTAGGGTTAGGGTTAGCGTTACGGTTACGGTTACGGTTACGGTTAAGTGCATGCCATGCACAGCTGAGGTTTAGAGTTGCGTTTAGGGTTAGGCCTCTTAGGGTTAGGGTTAGGGTTAAGGTTAGGATTAGGGTTAGGGTTAGGGTTAGGGTTAGGGTTAGGGTTAGGGTTAACTGCATGCCATGCACAGCTGAGGTTTAGAGTTCCGTTTTGGGTTAGGCCTCTTAGGGTCAGGTTTAGGGTTAGGGTTAGGGTTAGGGTTAGGGTTAGGGTTAGGGTTAGGGTTATGTACCTGCCATGCACAGCTGAGGTTTAGAGTTGCGTTTAGGGTTAGGCCTCTTAGGGTCAGGATTAGGGTTAGGGTTAGGGTTCGGGTTAGGGTTAGGGTTAGGGTTAAGTGCATGCCATGCACAGCTGAGGTTTAGAGTTCTGTTTTGTGTTAGGCCTCTTAGGGTCAGCATTAGGGTTAGGGATAGGGTTAGGTTTAGGGTTACGTACATGCCATGCACAGCTGAGGTTTAGAGTTGCGTTTAGGGTTAGGCCTCTTAGGGTTAGCGTTAGGGTTAGGGTTAGGGTTAGGGTTAGGGTTAGGGTTAGGGTTAGGGTTAGGGTTAGGGTTAGGGTTATGTACATGCCATGCACAGCTGAGGTTTAGAGTTACGAAAGGGGTAGGCCCAATAGGGTCAGGATTAGAGTTAGGGTTAGGGTTAGGGTTAGGGTAAGGGTTAGGGTTAGGGTTAAGTGCATGCAATGCACAGCTGAGGTTTAGAGTTCCGTTTTGGGTTAGGCCTCTTAGGGTCAGGGTTAGTGTTAGGATTAGGGTTAGGGTTAGGGTTAGGGTTAGGGTTAGGGTTAGGGTTAGGGTTAGGGTTATGTACATGACATGCACAGCTGAGGTTTAGAGTTCCGTCAAGGGTTAGGCCCCTTAGGGTCAGGATTAGAGTTAGGGTTAGGGTTAGCGTTAGGGTTAGGGTTAGGGTTAGGGTTAGGGTTAGGGTTAGGGTTAGGGTTAAGTGCATGCCATGCACAGCTGAGGTTTAGAGTTCCGTTTTGGGTTAGGCCTCTTAGGGTCAGGGTTAGGGTTAGGGTTAGCGTTAGGGTTAAGGTTAGGGTTAGGGTTAGGGTTAGGGTTAGGGTTAAGTGCATGCCATGCACAGCTGAGGTTTAGAGATCCGTCAAGGGTTAGGCCCCTTAGGGTCAGGATTAGAGTTAGGGTTAGGGTTAGGGTTAGGGTTAGGGTTAGGTTTAGGGTTAGGGTTAGGGTTAAGGGCATGCCATGCACAGCTGAGGTTTAGAGTTGCGTTTAGGGTTAGGCCTCTTAAGGTTAGGGTTA
Organism: Falco peregrinus; assembly: GCF_023634155.1. Classification (NCBI taxonomy): domain Eukaryota; kingdom Metazoa; phylum Chordata; class Aves; order Falconiformes; family Falconidae; genus Falco; species Falco peregrinus. The sequence goes on along the minus strand of NW_026599594.1, from coordinate 1,037,791 downwards.
AGGTTAGGGTTAGGGTTAGGGTTAGGGTTAGGGTAAGGTTTAGGGTTAGGGTTAGGGTTAGGGTTAGTGTTAGGGTTAAGTGCATGCCATGCACAGCTGAGGTTTAGAGTTCCGTTTTGGGTTAGGCCTCTTAGGGTCAGGGTTAGGGTTAGGGTTAGCGTTAGGGTTAAGGTTAGGGTTAGGGTTAGGGTTAGGGTTAGGGTTATGTACATGCCATGCACAGCTGAGGTTTAGAGTTCCGTCAAGGGTTAGGCCCCTTAGGGTCAGGATTAGAGTTAGGGTTAGGGTTAGCGTTAGGGTTAGGGTTAGGGTTAGGGTTAGGGTTAGGGTTAGGGTTAGGGTTAAGTGCATGCCATGCACAGCTGAGGTTTAGAGTTCCGTTTTGGGTTAGGCCTCTTAGGGTCAGGGTTAGGGTTAGCGTTAGGGTTAAGGTTAGGGTTAGGGTTAGGGTTAGGGTTACCTACATGCCATGCACAGGTGAGGTTTAGAGTTGCGTTTAGGGTTAGGCCTCTTAGGGTTAGGGTTAGGGTTAGGGTTAGGGTTAGGGTTAGGGTTAGGGTTAGCGTTAGGGTTAGGGTTAGGGTTAGGGTTAGGGTTAGCGTTACGGTTACGGTTACGGTTACGGTTAAGTGCATGCCATGCACAGCTGAGGTTTAGAGTTGCGTTTAGGGTTAGGCCTCTTAGGGTTAGGGTTAGGGTTAAGGTTAGGATTAGGGTTAGGGTTAGGGTTAGGGTTAGGGTTAGGGTTAGGGTTAACTGCATGCCATGCACAGCTGAGGTTTAGAGTTCCGTTTTGGGTTAGGCCTCTTAGGGTCAGGTTTAGGGTTAGGGTTAGGGTTAGGGTTAGGGTTAGGGTTAGGGTTAGGGTTATGTACCTGCCATGCACAGCTGAGGTTTAGAGTTGCGTTTAGGGTTAGGCCTCTTAGGGTCAGGATTAGGGTTAGGGTTAGGGTTCGGGTTAGGGTTAGGGTTAGGGTTAAGTGCATGCCATGCACAGCTGAGGTTTAGAGTTCTGTTTTGTGTTAGGCCTCTTAGGGTCAGCATTAGGGTTAGGGATAGGGTTAGGTTTAGGGTTACGTACATGCCATGCACAGCTGAGGTTTAGAGTTGCGTTTAGGGTTAGGCCTCTTAGGGTTAGCGTTAGGGTTAGGGTTAGGGTTAGGGTTAGGGTTAGGGTTAGGGTTAGGGTTAGGGTTAGGGTTATGTACATGCCATGCACAGCTGAGGTTTAGAGTTACGAAAGGGGTAGGCCCAATAGGGTCAGGATTAGAGTTAGGGTTAGGGTTAGGGTTAGGGTAAGGGTTAGGGTTAGGGTTAAGTGCATGCAATGCACAGCTGAGGTTTAGAGTTCCGTTTTGGGTTAGGCCTCTTAGGGTCAGGGTTAGTGTTAGGATTAGGGTTAGGGTTAGGGTTAGGGTTAGGGTTAGGGTTAGGGTTAGGGTTAGGGTTATGTACATGACATGCACAGCTGAGGTTTAGAGTTCCGTCAAGGGTTAGGCCCCTTAGGGTCAGGATTAGAGTTAGGGTTAGGGTTAGCGTTAGGGTTAGGGTTAGGGTTAGGGTTAGGGTTAGGGTTAGGGTTAGGGTTAAGTGCATGCCATGCACAGCTGAGGTTTAGAGTTCCGTTTTGGGTTAGGCCTCTTAGGGTCAGGGTTAGGGTTAGGGTTAGCGTTAGGGTTAAGGTTAGGGTTAGGGTTAGGGTTAGGGTTAGGGTTAAGTGCATGCCATGCACAGCTGAGGTTTAGAGATCCGTCAAGGGTTAGGCCCCTTAGGGTCAGGATTAGAGTTAGGGTTAGGGTTAGGGTTAGGGTTAGGGTTAGGTTTAGGGTTAGGGTTAGGGTTAAGGGCATGCCATGCACAGCTGAGGTTTAGAGTTCCGTTTTGGGTTAGGCCTCTTAGGGTCAGGGTTAGGGTTAGGGTTAGCGTTAGGGTTAAGGTTAGGGTTAGGGTTAGGGTTAGGGTTTCCTACATGCCATCCATAGCTGACGTTTAGAGTTGCGTTTAGGGTTAGGCCTCTTAGGGTTAGGGTTAAGGTTAGGGTTAGGGTTAGGGTTAGGGTTAGGGTTAGCGTTAGGGTTAGGGTTAGGGTTAGGGTTAGGGTTAGGGTTACGGTTACGGTTACGGTTACGGTTAAGTGCATGCCATGCACAGCTGAGGTTTAGAGTTGCGTTTAGGGTTAGGCCTCTTAGGGTTAGGGTTAGGGTTAAGGTTAGGATTAGGGTTAGGGTTAGGGTTAGGGTTAGGGTTAACTGCATGCCATGCACAGCTGAGGTTTAGAGTTCCGTTTTGGGTTAGGCCTCTTAGGGTCAGGGTTAGGGTTAGGGTTAGGGTTAGGGTTAGGGTTAGGGTTAGGGTTAGGGTTAGGTACATGCAATGCACAGCTGAGGTTTATAGTTCCGTCAAGGGTTAGGCCTCTTAGGGTCAGGATTAGGGTTAGTTTTAGGGTTAGGGTTAGGGTTAGGGTTAGGGTTAGGGTTATGTACCTGCCATGCACAGCTGAGGTTTGGAGTTCCGTCAAGGGTTAGGACCCTTAGGGTCAGGATTAGGGTTAGGGTTAGGGTTAGGGTTAGGGTTAGGGTTAGGGTTAGGGTTAGGGTTACGTACATGCCATGCACAGCTGAGGTTTAGAGTTGCGTTTAGGGATAGGCCTCTTAGGGTTACGGTTAAGGTTAGGTTTAGGGTTAGGGTTAGGGTTAGGGTTAGGGTTAGGGTTAGGGTTAGGGTTAGGGTTAGGGTTAGGGTTAGGGTTAGCGTTACGGTTACGGTTACGGTTACGGTTAAGTGCATGCCATGCACAGCTGAGGTTTAGAGTTCCGTTTTGGGTTAGGTCTCTTAGGGTTAGGGTTAGGGTTAAGGTTAGGGTTAGGGTTAGGGTTAGGGTTAGGGTTAGGGTTAGTGTTAACTGCATGCCATGCACAGCTGAGGTTTAGAGTTCCGTTTTGGGTTAGGCCTCTTAGGGTTAGGGTTAGGGTTAGGGTTAGGGTTAGGCTTAGGTTTAGGGTATAGGGTTAGGTACATGCCATGCACAGCTGAGGTTTAGAGTTGCGTTTAGGGTTAGGCCTCTTAGGGTCAGGATAAGGGTTAGGGTTAGGGTTCGGGTTAGCGTTAGGGTTAGGGTTAGCGTTAGGATTAGGGTTAGGGTAAGGGTTAGGGTTACGTACATGCCATGCACAGCTGAGGTTATAGAGTTCCGTCAAGGGTTAGGCCTCTTAGGGTCAGGATTAGGGTTAGGTTTAGGGTTAGGGTTATGGTTAGGGTTAGGGTTAGGGTTAGGGTTAGGGTTACGTACATGCCATGCACATCTGAGGTTTAGAGTTCCGTTTAGGGTTAGGTCTCTTAGGGTTAGGGTTAAGTTTAGGGTTAGGGTTAGGGTTAGGGTTAGGGTTAGGGTTAGGGTTAGGGTTAGGGTTAGGGTTAGGGTTAGGGTTAGGGTTAGGTACATGCCATGCACAGCTGAGGTTTAGAGCTCCGTTTTGGGTTAGGCCTCTTAGGGTCAGGGTTAGTGTTAGGATTAGGGTTAGGGTTAGGGTTAGGGTTAGGGTTAGGGTTAGGGTTAGGGTTAGGGTTATGTACATGACATGCACAGCTGAGGTTTAGAGTTCCGTTTTGGGTTCGGCCTCTTAGGGTCAGGGTTAGGGTTAGGGTTAGGGTTAGGGTTAGGGTTAGGGTTACGTACATGCCATGCACAGCTGAGGTTTAGAGTTGCATTTAGGGTTAGGCCTCTTAGGGTTAGGGTTAGGGTTAGGGTTATGTACATGCCATGCACAGCTGAGGTTTAGAGTTCCGTCAAGGGTTAGGACCCTTAGGGTCAGGATTAGGGTTAGGGTCAGGGTTAGGGTTAGGGTTAGGGTTAGGGTTAGGGTTAGGGTTACGTACATGCCATGCACAGCTGAGGTTTAGAGTTGCGTTTAGAGTTAGGCCTCTTAGGGTTACGGTTAAGGTTAGGTTTAGGGTTAGGGTTAGGGTTAGGGTTAGGGTTAGGGTTAGGGTTAGGGTTAAGTGCATGCCATGCACAGCTGAGGTTTAGAGTTCCGTTTTGGGTTAGGTCTCTTAGGGTTAGGGTTAGGGTTAAGGTTAGGGTTAGGGTTAGGGTTAGGGTTAGGGTTAGGGTTAGTGTTAAATGCATGCCATGCACAGCTGAGGTTTAGAGTTCCGTTTTGGGTTAGGCCTCTTAGGGTCAGGGTTAGGGTTAGGGTTAGGGTTAGGCTTAGGTTTAGGGTATAGGGTTAGGTACATGCCATGCACAGCTGAGGTTTAGAGTTGCGTTTAGGGTTAGGCCTCTTAGGGTCAGGATAAGGGTTAGGGTTAGGGTTCGGGTTAGCGTTAGGGTTAGGGTTAGCGTTAGGATTAGGGTTAGGGTAAGGGTTAGGGTTAGGTACATGCCATGCACAGCTGAGGTTATAGAGTTCCGTCAAGGGTTAGGCCTCTTAGGGTCAGGATTAGGGTTAGGTTTAGGGTTAGCGTTAGGGTTAGGGTTAGGGTTAGGGTTAGGGTTAGGGTTAAGTGCATGCCATGCACAGCTGAGGTTTAGAGTTCCGTTTTGGGTTAGGCCTCTTAGGGTCAGGGTTAGGGTTAGGGTTAGCGTTAGGGTTAATGTTAGGGTTAGGGTTAGGGTTAGGGTTAGGGTTATGTACATGACATGCACAGCTGAGGTTTAGAGTTCCGTCAAGGGTTAGGCCCCTTAGGGTCAGGATTAGGGTTAGGGTTAGGGTTAGCGTTAGGGTTAGGGTTAGGGTTAGGGTTAGGGTTAGGGTTAGGGTTAGGGTTAGGGTTAAGTGCATGCCATGCACAGCTGAGGTTTAGAGTTCCGTTTTGGGTTAGGCCTCTTAGGGTCAGGGTTAGGGTTAGGGTTAGCATTAGGGTTAAGGTTAGGGTTAGGGTTAGGGTTAGGGTTAGGGTTATCTACATGACATGCACAGCTGAGGTTTAGAGTTCCGTCAAGGGTTAGGCCCCTTAGGGTCAGGATTAGAGTTAGGGTTAGGGTTAGGGTTAGGGTTAGGGTTAGGGTTAGGGTTAGGGTTAGGGTTAAGTGCATGCCATGCACAGCTGAGGTTTAGAGTTCCGTTTTGGGTTAGGCCTCTTAGGGTCAGGGTTAGGGTTAGGGTTAGGGTTAGGGTTAAGGTTAGGGTTAGGGTTAGGGTTAGGGTTTCCTACATGCCATGCACAGCTGAGGTTTAGAGTTGCGTTTAGGGTTTAGGCCTCTTAGGGTTACGGTTAAGGTTAGGGTTAGGGTTAGGGTTAGGGTTACGGTTACGGTTACGGTTACGGTTACGGTTACGGTTACGGTTACGGTTACGGTTACGGTTACGGTTACGGTTAAGTGCATGCCATGCACAGCTGAGATTTAGAGTTGCGTTTAGGGTTAGGCCTCTTAGGGTTAGGGTTAGGGTTAAGGTTAGGATTAGGGTTAGGGTTAGGGTTAGAGTTAGGGTTAGGGTTAGGGTTAACTGCATGCCATGCACAGCTGAGGTTTAGAGTTCCGTTTTGGGTTAGGTCACTTTAGGGTGAGGGTTAGGGTTAAGGTTAGGGTTAGGGTTAGGGGTAGGGTTAGGGTTAGGGTTAGGGTTAGGTACATGCCATGCACAGCTGAGGTTTAGAGTTGCGTTTAGGGTTAGGCCTCTTAGGGTCAGGATAAGGGTTAGGGTTAGGGTTCGGGTTAGCGTTAGGGTTAGGGTTAGCGTTAGGATTAGGGTTAGGGTAAGGGTTAGGGTTAGGTACATGCCATGCACAGCTGAGGTTATAGAGTTCCGTCAAGGGTTAGGCCTCTTAGGGTCAGGATTAGGGTTAGGTTTAGGGTTAGGGTTATGGTTAGGGTTAGGGTTAGGGTTAGGGTTAGGGTTACGTACATGCCATGCACAGCTGAGGTTTAGAGTTCCGTTTAGGGTTAGGTCTCTTAGGGTTAGGGTTAAGTTTAGGGTTAGGGTTAGGGTTAGGGTTAGGGTTAGGGTTAGGGTTAGGGTTAGGGTTAGGGTTAGGTACATGCCATGCACAGCTGAGGTTTAGAGCTCCGTTTAGGGTTAGGTCTCTTAGAGTTAGTGTTAGGGTTAGGGTTAGGGTTAGGGTTAGGTACATGCCATGCACAGCTGAGGTTTAGAGTTCCGTTTTGGGTTAGGCCTCTTAGGGTCAGGGTTAGGGTTAGGGTTAGGGTTAGGGTTAGGGTTAGGGTTAGGGTTAGGGTTACCTACATGCCATGCACAGCTGAGGTTTATAGTTTCGTTTTGGGTTAGGCCTCTTAGGGTGAAGGTTAGGGTTAGGGTTAGGGTTAGGGTTAGGGTTAGGGTTAGGGTTAGGGTTAGGGTTAGCGTTAGGGTTAGGGTTAAAGTTAGGGTTAGGGTTAGGGTTAGGGTTAGGGTTAGGGTTAGGGTTAGGGATAGGGTTACGTACATGCCATGCACAGCTGAGGTTTAGAGTTCCGTTTTGGGTTAGGCCTCTTAGGGTCAGGGTTAGGGTTAGGGTTAGGGTTAGGGTTATGGTTAGGGTTAGGGTTAGGGTTAGGGTTAGGTACATGCCATGCACAGCTGAGGTTTAGAGTTGCGTTTAGGGTTAGGCCTCTTAGGGTTAGGGTTAAGGTTAGGGTTAGGGTTAGGGTTAGGGTTAGGGTTAACTGCATGCCATGCACAGCTGAGGTTTAGAGTTCCGTTTTGGGTTAGGCCTCTTAGGGTCAGGGTTAGGGTTAGGGTTAGGTTTAGGGTTAGGGTTAGGGTTAGGGTTAGGGTTAGGGTTAGGTACATGCCATGCACAGCTGAGGTTTAGAGTTCCGTTTTGGGTTAGGCCTCTTAGGGTCAGGGTTAGGGTTAGGGTTAGCGTTAGGGTTAAGGTTAGGGTTAGGGTTAGGGTTACGTACATGCCATGCACAGCTGAGGTTTAGAGTTGCGTTTAGGGTTAGGCCTCTTAGGGTTAGGGTTAAGGTTAGGGTTAGGGTTAGGGTTAGGGTTAGGGTTAAGTGCATGCCATGCACAGCTGAGGTTTTGAGTTCCGTTTTGGGTTAGGTCACTCAGGGTTAGGGTTAGGGTTAAGGTTAGGGTTAGGGTTAGGGTTAGGGTTAGGGTTAGGGTTAGGGTTAGGTACATGCCAAGCACAGCTGAGGTTTAGAGTTCCGTTTTGGGTTAGGCCTCTTAGGGTCAGGGTTAGGGTTAGGGTTAGGGTTAGGGTTAGGGTTAGGGTTAGCGTTAGGGTTAGGGTTAGGGTTAGGATTAGGGTTAGGGTAAGGGTTAGGGTTAGGTACATGCCATGCACAGCTGAGGTTATAGAGTTCCGTCAAGGGTTAGGCCTCTTAGGGTCAGGGTTAGGGTTAGGTTTAGGGTTAGGGTTAGGGTTAGGGTTAGGGTTAGGGTTAGGGTTAGGGTTAGGGTTATGTACCTGCCATGCACAGCTGAGGTTTGGAGTTCCGTCTAGGGTTAGGACTCTTAGGGTCAGGATTAGGGTTAGGTTTAGGATTAGGGTTAGGGTTAGGGTTAGGGTTAGGGTTAGGGTTAGGGTTAGGGTTACGTACATGCCATGCACATCTGATGTTTAGAGTTCCGTTTAGGGTTAGGTCTCTTAGGGTTAGGGTTAAGTTTAGGGTTAGGGTTAGGGTTAGGGTTAGGGTTAGGGTTAGGGTTAGGTACATGCCATGCACAGCTGAGGTTTAGAGTTGCGTTTAGGGTTAGGCCTCTTAAGGTTAGGGTTAAGGTTAGGGTTAGGGTTAGGGTTAGGGTTAGGGTTAAGTGCATGCCATGCACAGCTGAGGTTTAGAGTTCCGTTTTGGGTTAGGTCACTCAGGGTTAGGGTTAGGGTTAAGGTTAGGGTTAGGGTTAGGGTTAGGGTTAGTGTTAACTGCATGCCATGCACAATTGAGGTTTTTGTTCCGTTTTGGGTTAGGACTCTTAGGGTCAGGGTTAGGGTTAGGGTTAGGGTTAGGGTTAGGGTTAGGGTTAGGGTGTAGGGTTAGGGTTAGGGTTACGTACATGCCATGCACAGCTGAGGTTTAGAGTTGCGTTTAGGGTTAGGCCTCTTAGGGTCAGGATTAGGGTTAGGGTTAGGGTTCGGGTTAGGGTTAGGGTTAGGGTTAGTGTTAGGGTTAGGGTTAGGGTTAGGGTTATGTACCTGCCCTGCACAGCTGAGGTTTAGAGTTCCGTTTAGGGTTAGGTCTCTTAGGGTTAGGGTTAAGTTTAGGGTTAGGGTTAGGGTTAGGGTTAGGGTTAGGGTTAGGGTTAGGGTTACTGTTAGGGTTAGGGTTACGTACATGCCATGCACAGCTGTGGTTTAGAGTTGCGTTTAGGGTTAGGACTCTTAGGGTTACGGTTAAGGTTAGGGTTAGGGTTAGGGTTAGGGTTAAGTGCATGCCATGCACAGCTGAGGTTTAGAGTTCCGTTTTGGGTTAGATAACTTAGGGTTAGGGTTAGCGTTAAGGTTAGGGTTAGGGTTAGGGTTAGGGTTAGGGTTAGGGTTAGGGTTAGGTACATGCCAAGCACAGCTGAGGTTTAGAGTTCCGTTTTGGGTTAGGCCTCTTAGGGTCAGGGTTAGGGTTAGGGTTAGGCTTAGGGTTAGGGTTAGGGTTAGTGTTAGGGTTACCTACATGCCATGCACAGCTGAGGTTTAGAGTTGTGTTTAGGGTTAGGCCTCTTAGGGTTAGGGTTAAGGTTAGGGTTAGGGTTAGGGTTAGGGTTAGGGTTAGGGTTAGGGTTAGGGTTACGTACATGCCATGCACAGCTGAGGTTTAGAGTTCCGTTTTGGGTTAGGCCTCTTAGCGACAGGGTTAGGGTTAGGGTTAGGGTTAAAGTTAGGGTTAGGGTTAGGGTTAGGGTTAGGGTTAGGGTTAGGGTTAGGGTTACGTACATGCCATGCACAGCTGAGGTTTAGAGTTCCGTCAAGGGTTAGGCCTCTTAGGGTCAGGATTACGGTTAGGTTAGGGTTAGGGTTAGGGTTAGGGTTACGGTTAGGGTTATGTACCTGCCCTGCACAGCTGAGGTTTAGAGTTGCGTTTAGGGTTAGGTCTCTTAGGGTTAGGGTTAAGTTTAGGGTTAGGGTTAGGGTTAGGGTTAGGGTTAGGGTTAGGGTTAGGGTTAGGGTTAGGGTTAGGGTTAGGGTTAGGGTTACCTACATGCCATGCACAGCTGAGGTTTAGAGTTGCGTTTAGGGTTAGGCCTCTTAGGGTTAGGGTTAAGGTTAGGGTTAGGGTTAGGGTTAGGGTTAGCGTTAGGGTTAGGGTTAGGGTTAGGGTTAGGGTTAGGGTTAGGGTTACGTACATGCCATGCACAGCTGAGGTTTAGAGTTCCGTTTTGGGTTAGGCCTCTTAGCGTCAGGGTTAGGGTTAGGGTTAGGGTTAAAGTTAGGGTTAGGGTTAGGGTTAGGGTTAGGGTTAGGGTTAAGGTTAGGGTTACGTACATGCCATGCACAGCTGAGGTTTAGAGTTCCGTCAAGGGTTAGGCCTCTTAGGGTCAGGATTAGGGTTAGGTTAGGGTTAGGGTTAGGGTTAGGGTTACGGTTAGGGTTATGTACCTGCCCTGCACAGCTGAGGTTTAGAGTTGCGTTTAGGGTTAGGTCTCTTAGGGTTAGGGTTAAGTTTAGGGTTAGGGTTAGGTTTAGGGTTAGGGTTAGGGTTAGGGTTAGGGTTAGGGTTAGGGTTAGGGTTAGGTACATGTCATGCACAGCTGAGGTTTAGAGTTGCGTTTAGGTTTAGGCCTCTTAAGGTTAGGGTTAAGGTTAGGGTTAGGGTTAGGGTTAGGGTTAGGGTTAGTGTTAACTGCATGCCATGCACAGCTGAGGTTTTTGTTCCGTTTTGGGTTAGGACTCTTAGGGTCAGGGTTAGGGTTAGGGTTAGGGTTAGGGTTAGGGTTAGGGTTAGGGTGTAGGGTTAGGGTTAGGGTTACGTACATGCCATGCACAGCTGAGGTTTAGAGTTGCGTTTAGGGTTAGGCCTCTTAGGGTCAGGATTAGGGTTAGGGTTAGGGTTCGGGTTAGGGTTAGGGTTAGGGTTAGGGTTAGGCTTAGGGTTAGGGTTAGGTACATGCCATGCACAGCTGAGGTTTAGAGTTCCGTCAAGGGTTAGGCCTCTTAGGGTCAGGATTAGGTTTAGGTTTAGGGTTAGGGTTAGGGTTAGGGTTAGTGTTAGGGTTAGGGTTAGGGTTAGGGTTATGTACCTGCCCTGCACAGCTGAGGTTTAGAGTTCCGTTTAGGGTTAGGTCTCTTAGGGTTAGGGTTAAGTTTAGGGTTAGGGTTAGGGTTAGGGTTAGGGTTAGGGTTAGGGTTAGGGTTAGGGTTAAGTGCATGCCATGCACAGCTGAGGTTTAGAGTTGCGTTTAGGGTTAGGACTCTTAGGGTTAGTGTTAAGGTTAGGGTTAGGGTTAGGGTTAGGGTTAGGGTTAAGTGCATGCCATGCACAGCTGAGGTTTAGAGTTCCATTTTGGGTTAGATCACTTAGGGTTAGGGTTAGGGTTAAGGTTAGGGTTAGGGTTAGGGTTAGGTACATGCCAAGCACAGCTGAGGTTTAGAGTTCCGTTTTGGGTTAGGCCTCTTAGGGTCAGGGTTAGGGTTAGGGTTAGGTTTAGGGTTAGGGTTAGGGTTAGGGTTAGTGTTAGGGTTACCTACATGCCATGCACAGCTGAGGTTTAGAGTTGCGTTTAGGGTTAGGCCTCTTAGGGTTAGGGTTAAGGTTAGGGTTAGGGTTAGGGTTAGGGTTATGGTTAGGGTTACGTACATGCCATGCACAGCTGAGGTTTAGAGTTCCGTTTTGGGTTAGGCCTCTTAGCGTCAGGGTTAGGGTTAGGGTTAGGGTTAAAGTTAGGGTTAGGGTTAGGGTTAGGGTTAGGGTTAGGGTTAGGGTTACGTACATGCCATGCACAGCTGAGGTTTAGAGTTCCGTCAAGGGTTAGGCCTCTTAGGGTCAGGGTTAGGGTTAGGGTTAGGGTTAGGGTTAGGGTTAGGGTTAGGGTTAGGGTTAAGTGCATGCCATGCACAGCTGAGGTTTAGAGTTCCGTTTAGGGTTAGGTCTCTTAGGGTTAGGATTAAGTTTAGGGTTAGGGTCAGGGTTAGGGTTAGGGTTAGGGTAAGAGTTAGGGTTAGGGTTAGGTACATGCCAAGCACAGCTGAGGTTTAGAGTTCCGTTTTGGGTTAGGCCTCTTAGGGTCAGGGTTAGGGTTAGGGTTAGGGTTAGGGTTAGGGTTAGGGTTAGCGTTAGGGTTAGGGTTAGTGTTAGGATTAGGGTTAGGGTAAGGGTTAGGGTTAGGTACATGCCATGCACAGCTGAGGTTATAGAGTTCCGTCAAGGGTTAGGCCTCTTAGCGTCAGGGTTAGGGTTAGGTTTAGGGTTAGGGTTAGGGTTAGGGTTAGGGTTAGGGTTAGGGTTATGTACCTGCCATGCACAGCTGAGGTTTGGAGTTCCGTCTAGGGTTAGGACTCTTAGGGTCAGGATTAGGGTTAGGTTTAGGATTAGGGTTAGGGTTATGGTTAGGGTTAGGGTTAGGGTTAGGGTTAGGTTTACGTACATGCCATGCACATCTGATGTTTAGAGTTCCGTTTAGGGTTAGGTCTCTTAGGGTTAGGGTTAAGTTTAGGGTTAGGGTTAGGGTTAGGGTTAGGGTTAGGGTTAGGGTTAGGGTTAGGGTTAGGGTTAGGTACATGCCATGCACAGCTGAGGTTTAGAGTTGCGTTTAGGGTTAGGCCTCTTAAGGTTAGGGTTAAGGTTAGGGTTAGGGTTAGGGTTAGGGTTAGGGTTAAGTGCATGCCATGCACAGCTGAGGTTTAGAGTTCCGTTTTGGGTTAGGCCTCTTAGGGTTAGGGTTAGGGTTAAGGTTAGGGTTAGGGTTAGGGTTAGGGTTAGTGTTAACTGCATGCCATGCACAGCTGAGGTTTTTGTTCCGTTTTGGGTTAGGACTCTTAGGGTCAGGGTTAGGGTTAGGGTTAGGGTTAGGGTTAGGGTTAGGGTTAGGGTTAGGGTGTAGGGTTAGGGTTAGGGTTACGTACATGCCATGCACAGCTGATGTTTAGAGTTGCGTTTAGGGTTAGGCCTCTTAGGGTCAGGATTAGGGTTAGGGTTAGGGTTCGGGTTAGGGTTAGGGTTAGGGTTAGGGTTAGGGTTAGGTTTAGGGTTAGGTACATGCCATGCACAGCTGAGGTTTAGAGTTCCGTCAAGGGTTAGGCCTCTTAGGGTCAGGATTAGGGTTAGGGTTAGGGTTAGGTTTAGGGTTAGGGTTAGTGTTAGGGTTAGGGTTAGGGTTAGGGTTATGTAACTGCCCTGCACAGCTGAGGTTTAGAGTTCCGTTTAGGGTTAGGTCTCTTAGGGTTAGGGTTAAGTTTAGGGTTAGGGTTAGGGTTAGGGTTAGGGTTAGGGTTACGTACATGCCATGCACAGCTGTGGTTTAGAGTTGCGTTTAGGGTTAGGACTCTTAGGGTTAGGGTTAAGGTTAGGGTTAGGGTTAGGGTTAGGGTTAGGGTTAGGGTTAGGGTTAAGTGCATGCCATGCACAGCTGAGGTTTAGAGTTCCGTTTTGGGTTAGATCACTTAGGGTTAAAGTTAGGGTTAAGGTTAGGGTTAGGGTTAAGGTTAGGGTTAGGGTTAGGGTTAGGTACATGCCAAGCACAGCTGAGGTTTAGAGTTCCGTTTTGGGTTAGGCCTCTTAGGGTCAGGGTTAGGGTTAGGGTTAGGTTTAGGGTTAGGGTTAGGGTTAGGGTTAGTGTTAGGGTTACCTACATGCCATGCACAGCTGAGGTTTAGAGTTCCGTTTTGGGTTAGGTCTCTTAGGGTCAGGGTTAAGGTTAGGGTTAGGGTTAGGGTTAGGGTTAGGGTTAGGGTTAGGGTTAGGGTTAGGGTTAGGGTTATGTACCTGCCATGCACAGCTGAGGTTTAGAGTTCCGTCAAGGGTTAGGCCTCTTAGGGTCAGGATTAGGGTTAGGTTTAGGGTTAGGGTTAGGGTTAGGGTTAGGGTTATGTACCTGCCCTGCACAGCTGAGGTTTAGAGTTCCGTTTAGGGTTAGGTCTATTAGGGTTAGGGTTAAGTTTAGGGTTAGGGTTAGGGTTAGGGTTAGGGTTAGGGTTAGGGTTAGGGTTACGTACATGCCATGCACAGCTGTGGTTTAGAGTTGCGTTTAGGGTTAGGACTCTTAGGGTTAGGGTTAAGGTTAGGGTTAGGGTTAGGGTTAGGGTTACGGTTAGGGTTAAGTGCATGCCATGCACAGCTGAGGTTTAGAGTTCCGTTTTGGGTTAGATCACTTAGGGTTAGGGTTAGGGTTAAGGTTAGGGTTAGGGTTAGGGTTAGGGTCAGGGTGTAGGGTTAGGGTTAGGGTTACGTACATGCCATGCACAGCTGAGGTTTAGAGTTGCGTTTAGGGTTAGGCCTCTTAGGGTCAGGATTAGGGTTAGGGTTAGGGTTAGGGTTAGGGTTAGGGTTATGGACATGCCATGCACAGCTGAGGTTTAGAGTTCCGTTTTGGGTTAGGTCTCTTAGGGTTAGGGTTAAGTTTAGGGTTAGGGTTAGGGTTAGGGTTAGGGTAAGGGTTAGGGTTAGGGTTACGTACATGCCATGCACAGCTGTGGTTTAGAGTTGCGTTTAGGCTTAGGCCTCTTAGGGTTAGGGTTAAGGTTAGGGTTAGGGTTAGGGTTAGGGTTAGGGTTAAGTGCATGCCATGCACAGCTGAGGTTTAGAGTTCCGTTTTGGGTTAGATCACTTAGGGTTAGGGTTAGGGTTAAGGTTAGGGTTAGGGTTAGAGTTAGGGTTAGTGTTAGGGTTAGGGTTAGGTACATGCCAAGCACAGCTGAGGTTTAGAGTTCCGTTTTGGGTTAGGCCTCTTAGGGTCAGGGTTAGGGTTAGGGTTAGGTTTAAGGTTAGGGTTAGGGTTAGGGTTAGTGTTAGGGTTAGGGTTAGGGTTAGGGTTAGGGTTAGGGTTAGGGTTAGGTACATGCCAAGAGCAGCTGAGGTTCAGAGTACCGTTTTGGGTTAGGCCTCTTAGGGTCAGGATTAGGGTTAGGGTTAGGGTTCGGGTTAGGGTTAGGGTTAGGGTTAGGGTTAGGGTTAGGGTTACGTACATGCCATGCACAGCTGAGGTTTAGAGTTGCGTTTAGGGTTAGGCCTCTTAGGGTTAGGGTTAGGGTTAGGGTTAGGGTTAGGGTTAGGGTTAGGGTTAGGGTTAGGGTTAGGGTTAGGGTTAGGGTTAGGGTTAAGTGCATGCCATGCACAGCTGAGGTTTAGAGTTTCGTTTTGGGTTAGGTCTCTTAGGGTTAGGGTTAGGTTTAGGGTTAGGGTTAGGGTTAGGGTTAGTGTTAGGGTTACCTACATGCCATGCACAGCTGAGGTTTAGAGTTGCGTTTAGGGTTAGGCCTCTTAGGGTTAGGGTTAAGGTTAGGGTTAGGGTTAGGGTTAGGGTTAGCGTTAGGGTTAGGGTTAGGGTTAGGGTTAGGGTTAGGGTTAGGGTTAGGGTTACGGTTACGGTTACGGTTAAGTGCATGCCATGCACAGCTGAGGTTTAGAGTTGCGTTTAGGGTTAGGCCTCTTAGGGTTAGGGTTAGGGTTAAGGTTAGGATTAGGGTTAGGGTTAGGGTTAGGGTTAGGGTTAGGGTTAGGTACATGCCATGAACAGCTGAGGTTTAGAGTTCCGTTTTGGGTTAGGCCTCTTAGGGTCAGGGTTAGGGTTAGGGTTAGGGTTAGGGTTAGGGTTAGGGTTAGGGTTAGGGTTATGTACATGCCATGCACAGCTGAGGTTTAGAGTTGCGTCTAGGGTTAGGACTCTTAGGGTCAGGGTTAGGGTTAGGTTTAGGATTAGGGTTAGGGTTAGGGTTAGAGTTAGGGTTAGGGTTAGGGTTAGGTACATGCCATGCACAACTGAGGTTTAGAGTTCCGTTTTGGGTTCGGCCTCTTAGGGTCAGGGTTAGGGTTAGGGTTAGGGTTAGGGTTAGGGTTAGGGTTAGGGTTAGGGTTAGGGTTACGTACATGCCATGCACAGCTGAGGTTTAGAGTTGCATTTAGGGTTAGGCCTCTTAGGGTTAGGGTTAGGGTTAGGGTTATGTACATGCCATGCACAGCTGAGGTTTAGAGTTCCGTCAAGGGTTAGGCCTCTTAGGGTCAGGATTAGGGTTAGGTTTAGGGTTAGGGTTAGGGTTAGGGTTAGGGTTAGTGTTAGGGTTAGGGTTAGGGTTAGGGTTATGTACCTGCCCTGCACAGCTGAGGTTTAGAGTTCCGTTTAGGGTTAGGTCTATTAGGGTTAGGGTTAAGTTTAGGGTTAGGGTTAGGGTTAGGGTTAGGGTTAGGGTTAGGGTTAGGGTTACGTACATGCCATGCACAGCTGTGGTTTAGAGTTGCGTTTAGGGTTAGGACTCTTAGGGTTAGGGTTAAGGTTAGGGTTAGGGTTAGGGTTAGGGTTACGGTTAGGGTTAAGTGCATGCCATGCACAGCTGAGGTTTAGAGTTCCGTTTTGGGTTAGATCACTTAGGGTTAGGGTTAGGGTTAAGGTTAGGGTTAGGGTTAGGGTTAGGGTCAGGGTGTAGGGTTAGGGTTAGGGTTACGTACATGCCATGCACAGCTGAGGTTTAGAGTTGCGTTTAGGGTTAGGCCTCTTAGGGTCAGGATTAGGGTTAGGGTTAGGGTTAGGGTTAGGGTTAGGGTTATGGACATGCCATGCACAGCTGAGGTTTAGAGTTCCGTTTTGGGTTAGGTCTCTTAGGGTTAGGGTTAAGTTTAGGGTTAGGGTTAGGGTTAGGGTTAGGGTAAGGGTTAGGGTTAGGGTTACGTACATGCCATGCACAGCTGTGGTTTAGAGTTGCGTTTAGGCTTAGGCCTCTTAGGGTTAGGGTTAAGGTTAGGGTTAGGGTTAGGGTTAGGGTTAGGGTTAAGTGCATGCCATGCACAGGTGAGGTTTAGAGTTCCGTTTTGGGTTAGATCACTTAGGGTTAGGGTTAGGGTTAAGGTTAGGGTTAGGGTTAGAGTTAGGGTTAGTGTTAGGGTTAGGGTTAGGTACATGCCAAGCACAGCTGAGGTTTAGAGTTCCGTTTTGGGTTAGGCCTCTTAGGGTCAGGGTTAGGGTTAGGGATAGGTTTAGGGTTAGGGTTAGGGTTAGGGTTAGTGTTAGGGTTAGGGTTAGGGTTAGGGTTAGGGTTAGGGTTAGGGTTAGGGTTAGGTACATGCCAAGAGCAGCTGAGGTTCAGAGTTCCGTTTTGGGTTAGGCCTCTTAGGGTCAGGATTAGGGTTAGGGTTAGGGTTCGGGTTAGGGTTAGGGTTAGGGTTAGGGTTAGGGTTAGGGTTACGTACATGCCATGCACAGCTGAGGTTTAGAGTTGCGTTTAGGGTTAGGCCTCTTAGGGTTAGGGTTAGGGTTAGGGTTAGGGTTAGGGTTAGGGTTAGGGTTAGGGTTAGGGTTAGGGTTAGGGTTAAGTGCATGCCATGCACAGCTGAGGTTTAGAGTTTCGTTTTGGGTTAGGTCTCTTAGGGTTAGGGTTAGGTTTAGGGTTAGGGTTAGGGTTAGGGTTAGTGTTAGGGTTACCTACATGCCATGCACAGCTGAGGTTTAGAGTTGCGTTTTGGGTTAGGCCTCTTAAGGTTAGGGTTAAGGTTAGGGTTAGGGTTAGGGTTAGGGTTAGGGTTAGGGTTAGGGTTAGGGTTACGTACATGCCATGCACAGCTGAGGTTATAGAGTTCCGTTTTGGGTTAGGCCTCTTAGGGTCAGGGTTAGGGTTAGGGCTAGGGTTAGGGTTAGGGTTAGGGTTAGGGTTAGGGTTACGTACATGCCATGCACAGCTGAGGTTTAGAGTTGCGTTTAGGGTTAGGCCTCTTAGGGTTAGGGTTAGGGTTAGGGTTAGGGTTAGGGTTAGGGTTAGGGTTAGGGTTAGGGTTAGGGTTAGGGTTAAGTGCATGCCATGCACAGCTGAGGTTTAGAGTTTCGTTTTGGGTTAGGTCTCTTAGGGTTAGGGTTAGGGTTAAGGTTAGGGTTAGGGTTAGGGTTAGGATTAGGGTTAGGGTTAGTGTTAGTGTTAACGGCATGCCATGCACAGCTGAGGTTTAGAGTTCCGTTTTGGGTTAGGCCTCTTAGGGTCAGGGTTAGGGTTAGGGTTAGGGTTAGGGTTAGGTTTAGGGTTAGGGTTAGGGTTATGTACCTGCCATGCACAGCTGAGGTTTAGAGTTGCGTTTAGGGTTAGGCCTCTTAGGGTTAGCGTTAGGGTTAGGGTTAGGGTTAGGGTTAGGGTTACGGTTAGGGTTAGGGTTAGGGTTAGGGTTAGGGTTAGGGTTAGGGTTATGTACATGCCATGCACAGCTGAGGTTTAGAGTTACGAAAGGGGTATGCCCAATAGGGTCAGGATTAGAGTTAGGGTTAGGGTTAGGGTTAGGGTTAGGGTTAGGGTTAAGTGCATGCAATGCACAGCTGAGGTTTAGAGTTCCGTTTTGGGTTAGGCCTCTTAGGGTCAGGGTTAGTGTTAGGATTAGGGTTAGGGTTAGGGTTAGGGTTAGGGTTAGGGTTAGGGTTATGGTTAGGGTTATGTACATGCCATGCACAGCTGAGGTTTAGAGTTCCGTCAAGGGTTAGGCCCCTTAGGGTCAGGATTGGAGTTTGGGTTAGGGTTAGGGTTAGCGTTAGGGTTAGGGTTAGGGTTAGGGTTAGGGTTAAGGTTAGGGTTAGGGTTAGGGTTAGGGTTAAGTGCATGCCATGAACAGCTGAGGTTTAGAGTTCCGTTTTGGGTTAGGCCTCTTAGGGTCACGGTTAGGGTAGGGTTAGCGTTAGGGTTAAGGTCAGGGTTAGGGTTAGGGTTAGGGTTACCTACATGCCATGCATAGCTGAGGTTTAGAGTTGCGTTTAGGGTTAGGCCGCTTAGGGTTAGGGTTAAGGTTAGGGTTAGGGTTAGGGTTAGGGTTAGGGTTAGGGTTAGGGTTAGGGTTAGGGTTAGGGTTAGGGTTAGGGTTAGGGTTATGTACCTGCCATGCACAGCTGAGGTTTAGAGTTGCGTTTAGGGTTAGGCCTCTTAGGGTTAGCGTTAGGGTTAGGGTTAGGGTTAGGGTTAGGGTTACGGTTAGGGTTAGGGTTAGGGTTAGGGTTAGGGTTAGGGTTAGGGTTATGTACATGCCATGCACAGCTGAGGTTTAGAGTTACGAAAGGGGTATGCCCAATAGGGTCAGGATTAGAGTTAGGGTTAGGGTTAGGGTTAGGGTTAGGGTTAGGGTTAAGTGCATGCAATGCACAGCTGAGGTTTAGAGTTCCGTTTTGGGTTAGGCCTCTTAGGGTCAGGGTTAGTGTTAGGATTAGGGTTAGGGTTAGGGTTAGGGTTAGGGTTAGGGTTAGGGTTATGGTTAGGGTTATGTACATGCCATGCACAGCTGAGGTTTAGAGTTCCGTCAAGGGTTAGGCCCCTTAGGGTCAGGATTGGAGTTTGGGTTAGGGTTAGGGTTAGCGTTAGGGTTAGGGTTAGGGTTAGGGTTAGGGTTAGGGTTAGGGTTAGGGTTAGGGTTAGGGTTAAGTGCATGCCATGAACAGCTGAGGTTTAGAGTTCCGTTTTGGGTTAGGCCTCTTAGGGTCACGGTTAGGGTAGGGTTAGCGTTAGGGTTAAGGTCAGGGTTAGGGTTAGGGTTAGGGTTACCTACATGCCATGCATAGCTGAGGTTTAGAGTTGCGTTTAGGGTTAGGCCGCTTAGGGTTAGGGTTAAGGTTAGGGTTAGGGTTAGGGTTAGGGTTAGGGTTAGGGTTAGGGTTAGGGTTAGGGTTAGGGTTAGGGTTAGGGTTAGGTACATGCCATGCACAGGTGAGGTTTAGAGTTCCGTTTAGGGTTAGGCCTCTTAGGGTAAGGGTTAGGGTTAGGTTTAGGGTTAGGTTTAGGGTTAGGGTTAGGATTAGGGTTAGGGTTAGGTTTAGGGTTAGCATTAGGGTTATGTACATGCCATGCATAGCTGAGGTTTAGAGTTCCGTTTAGGGTTAGGTCTCTTAGGGTTAGGGTTAGGGTTAGGGTTAGGGTCTAGGTTAGGCTTAGCGTTAGGGTTAGGGTTAGGGTTACGGTTAGGGTTAGGGTTAGGGTTAGGTTTAGGGTTAGGGTTAGGGTTAGGGTTAGGGTTAGGTACATGCCATGCACAGCTGAGGTTTTGAGTTCCATGTAGGGTTAGGTCTCTTAGGGTTAGGGTTAGGGTTAGGGTTAGGGTCTAGGTTAGGCTTAGCGTTAGGGTTAGGGTTAGGGTTAGGGTTAGGGTTAGGGTTAGGATTAGGTTTAGGGTTAGGGTTAGGGTTAGGGTTAGGGTTAGGTACATGCCATGCACAGCTGAGGTTTTGAGTTCCGTGTAGGGTTAGGTCTCTTAGGGTTAGGGTTAGGGTTAGGGTTAGGGTTAGGGTTAGGTTTAGGGTTAGGGTTAGGGTTAGGTACATGCCAAGCACAGCTGAGGTTTAGAGTTCCGTTTTGGGTTAGGCCTCTTAGGGTCAGGGTTAGGGTTAGGGTTAGGTTTAGGGTTAGGGTTAGGGTTAGGGTTAGTGTTAGGGTTACCTACATGCCATGCACAGCTGAGGTTTAGAGTTGCGTTTAGGGTTAGGCCTCTTAGGGTTAGGGTTAAGGTTAGGGTTAGGGTTAGGGTTAGGGTTAGGGTTAGGGTTAGGGTTAGGGTTAGGGTTACGTACATGCCATGCACAGCTGAGGTTTAGAGTTCCGTCAAGGGTTAGGCCTCTTAGCGTCAGGGTTAGGGTTAGGGTTAGGGTTAAAGTTAGGGTTAGGGTTAGGGTTAGGGTTAGGGTTAGGGTTACGTACATGCCATGCACAGCTGAGGTTTAGAGTTCCGTCAAGGGTTAGGCCTCTTAGGGTCAGGATTAGGGTTAGGTTAGGGTTAGGGTTAGGGTTAGGGTTACGGTTAGGGTTATGTACCTGCCCTGCACAGCTGAGGTTTAGAGTTGCGTTTAGGGTTAGGTCTCTTAGGGTTAGGGTTAAGTTTAGGGTTAGGGTTAGGGTTAGGGTTAGGGTTAGGGTAAGGGTTAGGGTTAGGGTTACGTACATGCCATGCACAGCTGTGGTTTAGAGTTGCGTTTAGGGTTAGGCCTCTTAGGGTTAGGGTTAAGGTTAGGGTTAGGGTTAGGGTTAGGGTTAGGGTTAGGGTTAGGTTTAGGGTTAGGGTTAGGGTTATGTACCTGCCATGCACAGCTGAGGTTTAGAGTTGCGTTTAGGGTTAGGCCTCTTAGGGTTAGCGTTAGGGTTAGGGTTAGGGTTAGGGTTAGGGTTACGGTTAGGGTTAGGGTTAGGGTTAGGGTTAGGGTTAGGGTTAGGGTTATGTACATGCCATGCACAGCTGAGGTTTAGAGTTACGAAAGGGGTATGCCCAATAGGGTCAGGATTAGAGTTAGGGTTAGGGTTAGGGTTAGGGTTAGGGTTAGGGTTAAGTGCATGCAATGCACAGCTGAGGTTTAGAGTTCCGTTTTGGGTTAGGCCTCTTAGGGTCAGGGTTAGTGTTAGGATTAGGGTTAGGGTTAGGGTTAGGGTTAGGGTTAGGGTTAGGGTTATGGTTAGGGTTATGTACATGCCATGCACAGCTGAGGTTTAGAGTTCCGTCAAGGGTTAGGCCCCTTAGGGTCAGGATTGGAGTTTGGGTTAGGGTTAGGGTTAGCGTTAGGGTTAGGGTTAGGGTTTAGGGTTAGGGTTAGGGTTAGGGTTAGGGTTAGGGTTAAGTGCATGCCATGAACAGCTGAGGTTTAGAGTTCCGTTTTGGGTTAGGCCTCTTAGGGTCACGGTTAGGGTAGGGTTAGCGTTAGGGTTAAGGTCAGGGTTAGGGTTAGGGTTAGGGTTACCTA
Organism: Falco peregrinus; assembly: GCF_023634155.1. Classification (NCBI taxonomy): domain Eukaryota; kingdom Metazoa; phylum Chordata; class Aves; order Falconiformes; family Falconidae; genus Falco; species Falco peregrinus. The sequence goes on along the minus strand of NW_026599594.1, from coordinate 1,017,083 downwards.
CATGCCATGCATAGCTGAGGTTTAGAGTTGCGTTTAGGGTTAGGCCGCTTAGGGTTAGGGTTAAGGTTAGGGTTAGGTTTAGGGTTAGGGTTAGGGTTAGGGTTAGGGTTAGGGTTAGGGTTAGGGTTAGGGTTAGGGTTAGGGTTAGGGTTAAGTGCATGCCATGCACAGCTGAGGTTTAGAGTTTCGTTTTGGGTTAGGTCTCTTAGGGTTAGGGTTAGGGTTAGGGTTAGGGTTAGGTTTAGGGTTAGGGTTAGGATTAGGGTTAGGGTTAGGTTTAGGGTTAGCATTAGGGTTATGTACATGCCATGCATAGCTGAGGTTTAGAGTTCCGTTTAGGGTTAGGTCTCTTAGGGTTAGGGTTAGGGTTAGGGTTAGGGTCTAGGTTAGGCTTAGCGTTAGGGTTAGGGTTAGGGTTACGGTTAGGGTTAGGGTTAGGGTTAGGTTTAGGGTTAGGGTTAGGGTTAGGGTTAGGGTTAGGGTTAGGTACATGCCATGCACAGCTGAGGTTTTGAGTTCCATGTAGGGTTAGGTCTCTTAGGGTTAGGGTTAGGGTTAGGGTTAGGGTCTAGGTTAGGCTTAGCGTTAGGGTTAGGGTTAGGGTTAGGGTTAGGGTTAGGGTTAGGATTAGGTTTAGGGTTAGGGTTAGGGTTAGGGTTAGGGTTAGGTACATGCCATGCACAGCTGAGGTTTTGAGTTCCGTGTAGGGTTAGGTCTCTTAGGGTTAGGGTTAGGGTTAGGGTTAGGGTTAGGGTTAGGTTTAGGGTTAGGGTTAGGGTTAGGTACATGCCAAGCACAGCTGAGGTTTAGAGTTCCGTTTTGGGTTAGGCCTCTTAGGGTCAGGGTTAGGGTTAGGGTTAGGTTTAGGGTTAGGGTTAGGGTTAGGGTTAGTGTTAGGGTTACCTACATGCCATGCACAGCTGAGGTTTAGAGTTGCGTTTAGGGTTAGGCCTCTTAGGGTTAGGGTTAAGGTTAGGGTTAGGGTTAGGCCTAGGGTTAGGCTTAGGGTTAGGGTTAGGGTTAGGGTTACGTACATGCCATGCACAGCTGAGGTTTAGAGTTCCGTCAAGGGTTAGGCCTCTTAGCGTCAGGGTTAGGGTTAGGGTTAGGGTTAAAGTTAGGGTTAGGGTTAGGGTTAGGGTTAGGGTTAGGGTTAGGGTTACGTACATGCCATGCACAGCTGAGGTTTAGAGTTCCGTCAAGGGTTAGGCCTCTTAGGGTCAGGATTAGGGTTAGGTTAGGGTTAGGGTTAGGGTTAGGGTTACGGTTAGGGTTATGTACCTGCCCTGCACAGCTGAGGTTTAGAGTTGCGTTTAGGGTTAGGTCTCTTAGGGTTAGGGTTAAGTTTAGGGTTAGGGTTAGGGTTAGGGTTAGGGTTAGGGTAAGGGTTAGGGTTAGGGTTACGTACATGCCATGCACAGCTGTGGTTTAGAGTTGCGTTTAGGGTTAGGCCTCTTAGGGTTAGGGTTAAGGTTAGGGTTAGGGTTAGGGTTAGGGTTAGGGTTAGGGTTAGGTTTAGGGTTAGGGTTAGGGTTATGTACCTGCCATGCACAGCTGAGGTTTAGAGTTGCGTTTAGGGTTAGGCCTCTTAGGGTTAGCGTTAGGGTTAGGGTTAGGGTTAGGGTTAGGGTTACGGTTAGGGTTAGGTTTAGGGTTAGGGTTAGGGTTATGTACATGCCATGCACAGCTGAGGTTTAGAGTTACGAAAGGGGTATGCCCAATAGGGTCAGGATTAGAGTTAGGGTTAGGGTTAGGGTTAGGGTTAGGGTTAGGGTTAAGTGCATGCAATGCACAGCTGAGGTTTAGAGTTCCGTTTTGGGTTAGGCCTCTTAGGGTCAGGGTTAGTGTTAGGATTAGGGTTAGGGTTAGGGTTAGGGTTAGGGTTAGGGTTAGGGTTATGGTTAGGGTTATGTACATGCCATGCACAGCTGAGGTTTAGAGTTCCGTCAAGGGTTAGGCCCCTTAGGGTCAGGATTGGAGTTTGGGTTAGGGTTAGGGTTAGCGTTAGGGTTAGGGTTAGGGTTAGGGTTAGGGTTAGGGTTAGGGTTAGGGTTAAGTGCATGCCATGAACAGCTGAGGTTTAGAGTTCCGTTTTGGGTTAGGCCTCTTAGGGTCACGGTTAGGGTAGGGTTAGCGTTAGGGTTAAGGTCAGGGTTAGGGTTAGGGTTAGGGTTACCTACATGCCATGCATAGCTGAGGTTTAGAGTTGCGTTTAGGGTTAGGCCGCTTAGGGTTAGGGTTAAGGTTAGGGTTAGGTTTAGGGTTAGGGTTAGGGTTAGGGTTAGGGTTAGGGTTAGGGTTAGGGTTAGGGTTAGGGTTAGGGTTAGGGTTAGGGTTAGGTACATGCCATGCACAGGTGAGGTTTAGAGTTCCGTTTAGGGTTAGGCCTCTTAGGGTAAGGGTTAGGGTTAGGTTTAGGGTTAGGTTTAGGGTTAGGGTTAGGATTAGGGTTAGGGTTAGGGTTAGGGTTAGGGTTAGGGTTACGTACATGCCATGCACAGCTGAGGTTTAGAGTTCCGTCAAGGGTTAGGCCTCTTAGGGTCAGGATTAGGGTTAGGTTAGGGTTAGGGTTAGGGTTAGGGTTACGGTTAGGGTTATGTACCTGCCCTGCACAGCTGAGGTTTAGAGTTGCGTTTAGGGTTAGGTCTCTTAGGGTTAGGGTTAAGTTTAGGGTTAGGGTTAGGGTTAGGGTTAGGGTTAGGGTAAGGGTTAGGGTTAGGGTTACGTACATGCCATGCACAGCTGTGGTTTAGAGTTGCGTTTAGGGTTAGGCCTCTTAGGGTTAGGGTTAAGGTTAGGGTTAGGGTTAGGGTTAGGGTTAGGGTTAGGGTTAGGTTTAGGGTTAGGGTTAGGGTTATGTACCTGCCATGCACAGCTGAGGTTTAGAGTTGCGTTTAGGGTTAGGCCTCTTAGGGTTAGCGTTAGGGTTAGGGTTAGGGTTAGGGTTAGGGTTACGGTTAGGGTTAGGGTTAGGGTTAGGGTTAGGGTTAGGGTTAGGGTTATGTACATGCCATGCACAGCTGAGGTTTAGAGTTACGAAAGGGGTATGCCCAATAGGGTCAGGATTAGAGTTAGGGTTAGGGTTAGGGTTAGGGTTAGGGTTAGGGTTAAGTGCATGCAATGCACAGCTGAGGTTTAGAGTTCCGTTTTGGGTTAGGCCTCTTAGGGTCAGGGTTAGTGTTAGGATTAGGGTTAGGGTTAGGGTTAGGGTTAGGGTTAGGGTTAGGGTTATGGTTAGGGTTATGTACATGCCATGCACAGCTGAGGTTTAGAGTTCCGTCAAGGGTTAGGCCCCTTAGGGTCAGGATTGGAGTTTGGGTTAGGGTTAGGGTTAGCGTTAGGGTTAGGGTTAGGGTTTAGGGTTAGGGTTAGGGTTAGGGTTAGGGTTAGGGTTAAGTGCATGCCATGAACAGCTGAGGTTTAGAGTTCCGTTTTGGGTTAGGCCTCTTAGGGTCACGGTTAGGGTAGGGTTAGCGTTAGGGTTAAGGTCAGGGTTAGGGTTAGGGTTAGGGTTACCTACATGCCATGCATAGCTGAGGTTTAGAGTTGCGTTTAGGGTTAGGCCGCTTAGGGTTAGGGTTAAGGTTAGGGTTAGGTTTAGGGTTAGGGTTAGGGTTAGGGTTAGGGTTAGGGTTAGGGTTAGGGTTAGGGTTAGGGTTAGGGTTAGGGTTAGGGTTAGGTACATGCCATGCACAGGTGAGGTTTAGAGTTCCGTTTAGGGTTAGGCCTCTTAGGGTAAGGGTTAGGGTTAGGTTTAGGGTTAGGTTTAGGGTTAGGGTTAGGATTAGGGTTAGGGTTAGGTTTAGGGTTAGCATTAGGGTTATGTACATGCCATGCATAGCTGAGGTTTAGAGTTCCGTTTAGGGTTAGGTCTCTTAGGGTTAGGGTTAGGGTTAGGGTTAGGGTCTAGGTTAGGCTTAGCGTTAGGGTTAGGGTTAGGGTTACGGTTAGGGTTAGGGTTAGGGTTAGGTTTAGGGTTAGGGTTAGGGTTAGGGTTAGGGTTAGGGTTAGGTACATGCCATGCACAGCTGAGGTTTTGAGTTCCATGTAGGGTTAGGTCTCTTAGGGTTAGGGTTAGGGTTAGGGTTAGGGTCTAGGTTAGGCTTAGCGTTAGGGTTAGGGTTAGGGTTAGGGTTAGGGTTAGGGTTAGGATTAGGTTTAGGGTTAGGGTTAGGGTTAGGGTTAGGGTTAGGTACATGCCATGCACAGCTGAGGTTTTGAGTTCCGTGTAGGGTTAGGTCTCTTAGGGTTAGGGTTAGGGTTAGGGTTAGGGTTAGGGTTAGGTTTAGGGTTAGGGTTAGGGTTAGGTACATGCCAAGCACAGCTGAGGTTTAGAGTTCCGTTTAGGGTTAGGCCTCTTAGGGTCAGGGTTAGGGTTAGGGTTAGGTTTAGGGTTAGGGTTAGGGTTAGGGTTATTGTTAGGGTTACCTACATGCCATGCACAGCTGAGGTTTAGAGTTGCGTTTAGGGTTAGGCCTCTTAAGGTTAGGGTTAAGGTTAGGGTTAGGGTTAGGGTTAGGGTTAGGGTTAGGGTTAGGGTTAGGGTTAGGGTTACGTACATGCCATGCACAGCTGAGGTTTAGAGTTCCGTCAAGGGTTAGGCCTCTTAGCGTCAGGGTTAGGGTTAGGGTTAGGGTTAAAGTTAGGGTTAGGGTTAGGGTTAGGGTTAGGGTTAGGGTTAGGGTTACGTACATGCCATGCACAGCTGAGGTTTAGAGTTCCGTCAAGGGTTAGGCCTCTTAGGGTCAGGATTAGGGTTAGGTTAGGGTTAGGGTTAGGGTTAGGGTTACGGTTAGGGTTATGTACCTGCCCTGCACAGCTGAGGTTTAGAGTTGCGTTTAGGGTTAGGTCTCTTAGGGTTAGGGTTAAGTTTAGGGTTAGGGTTAGGGTTAGGGTTAGGGTTAGGGTAAGGGTTAGGGTTAGGGTTACGTACATGCCATGCACAGCTGTGGTTTAGAGTTGCGTTTAGGGTTAGGCCTCTTAGGGTTAGGGTTAAGGTTAGGGTTAGGGTTAGGGTTAGGGTTAGGGTTAGGGTTAGGTTTAGGGTTAGGGTTAGGGTTATGTACCTGCCATGCACAGCTGAGGTTTAGAGTTGCGTTTAGGGTTAGGCCTCTTAGGGTTAGCGTTAGGGTTAGGGTTAGGGTTAGGGTTAGGGTTACGGTTAGGGTTAGGGTTAGGGTTAGGGTTAGGGTTATGTACATGCCATGCACAGCTGAGGTTTAGAGTTACGAAAGGGGTATGCCCAATAGGGTCAGGATTAGAGTTAGGGTTAGGGTTAGGGTTAGGGTTAGGGTTAGGGTTAAGTGCATGCAATGCACAGCTGAGGTTTAGAGTTCCGTTTTGGGTTAGGCCTCTTAGGGTCAGGGTTAGTGTTAGGATTAGGGTTAGGGTTAGGGTTAGGGTTAGGGTTAGGGTTAGGGTTATGGTTAGGGTTATGTACATGCCATGCACAGCTGAGGTTTAGAGTTCCGTCAAGGGTTAGGCCCCTTAGGGTCAGGATTGGAGTTTGGGTTAGGGTTAGGGTTAGCGTTAGGGTTAGGGTTAGGGTTAGGGTTAGGGTTAAGGTTAGGGTTAGGGTTAGGGTTAGGGTTAAGTGCATGCCATGAACAGCTGAGGTTTAGAGTTCCGTTTTGGGTTAGGCCTCTTAGGGTCACGGTTAGGGTAGGGTTAGCGTTAGGGTTAAGGTCAGGGTTAGGGTTAGGGTTAGGGTTACCTACATGCCATGCATAGCTGAGGTTTAGAGTTGCGTTTAGGGTTAGGCCGCTTAGGGTTAGGGTTAAGGTTAGGGTTAGGTTTAGGGTTAGGGTTAGGGTTAGGGTTAGGGTTAGGGTTAGTGTTAGGGTTAGGGTTAGGGTTAGGGTTAGGGTTAGGTACATGCCATGCACAGGTGAGGTTTAGAGTTCCGTTTAGGGTTAGGCCTCTTAGGGTAAGGGTTAGGGTTAGGTTTAGGGTTAGGTTTAGGGTTAGGGTTAGGATTAGGGTTAGGGTTAGGTTTAGGGTTAGCATTAGGGTTATGTACATGCCATGCATAGCTGAGGTTTAGAGTTCCGTTTAGGGTTAGGTCTCTTAGGGTTAGGGTTAGGGTTAGGGTTAGGGTCTAGGTTAGGCTTAGCGTTAGGGTTAGGGTTAGGGTTACGGTTAGGGTTAGGGTTAGGGTTAGGTTTAGGGTTAGGGTTAGGGTTAGGGTTAGGGTTAGGTACATGCCATGCACAGCTGAGGTTTTGAGTTCCATGTAGGGTTAGGTCTCTTAGGGTTAGGGTTAGGGTTAGGGTTAGGGTCTAGGTTAGGCTTAGCGTTAGGGTTAGGGTTAGGGTTAGGGTTAGGGTTAGGGTTAGGATTAGGTTTAGGGTTAGGGTTAGGGTTAGGGTTAGGGTTAGGTACATGCCATGCACAGCTGAGGTTTTGAGTTCCGTGTAGGGTTAGGTCTCTTAGGGTTAGGGTTAGGGTTAGGGTTAGGGTTAGGGTTAGGTTTAGGGTTAGGGTTAGGGTTAGGTACATGCCAAGCACAGCTGAGGTTTAGAGTTCCGTTTTGGGTTAGGCCTCTTAGGGTCAGGGTTAGGGTTAGGGTTAGGTTTAGGGTTAGGGTTAGGGTTAGGGTTAGTGTTAGGGTTACCTACATGCCATGCACAGCTGAGGTTTAGAGTTGCGTTTAGGGTTAGGCCTCTTAGGGTTAGGGTTAAGGTTAGGGTTAGGGTTAGGGTTAGGGTTAGGGTTAGGGTTAGGGTTAGGGTTAGGGTTAGGGTTACGTACATGCCATGCACAGCTGAGGTTTAGAGTTCCGTCAAGGGTTAGGCCTCTTAGCGTCAGGGTTAGGGTTAGGGTTAGGGTTAAAGTTAGGGTTAGGGTTAGGGTTAGGGTTAGGGTTAGGGTTACGTACATGCCATGCACAGCTGAGGTTTAGAGTTCCGTCAAGGGTTAGGCCTCTTAGGGTCAGGATTAGGGTTAGGTTAGGGTTAGGGTTAGGGTTAGGGTTACGGTTAGGGTTATGTACCTGCCCTGCACAGCTGAGGTTTAGAGTTGCGTTTAGGGTTAGGTCTCTTAGGGTTAGGGTTAAGTTTAGGGTTAGGGTTAGGGTTAGGGTTA
>NW_026599594.1:1002500-1005000 GCF_023634155.1 Falco peregrinus | reverse complement strand
GTTAGGATTAGGGTTAGGGTTAGGTTTAGGGTTAGCATTAGGGTTATGTACATGCCATGCATAGCTGAGGTTTAGAGTTCCGTTTAGGGTTAGGTCTCTTAGGGTTAGGGTTAGGGTTAGGGTTAGGGTCTAGGTTAGGCTTAGCGTTAGGGTTAGGGTTAGGGTTACGGTTAGGGTTAGGGTTAGGGTTAGGTTTAGGGTTAGGGTTAGGGTTAGGGTTAGGGTTAGGTACATGCCATGCACAGCTGAGGTTTTGAGTTTCATGTAGGGTTAGGTCTCTTAGGGTTAGGGTTAGGGTTAGGGTTAGGGTCTAGGTTAGGCTTAGCGTTAGGGTTAGGGTTAGGGTTAGGGTTAGGGTTACGATTAGGGTTAGGGTTAGGGTTAGGGTTAGGGTTAGGGTTAGGGTTAGGTACATGCCATGCACAGCTGAGGTTTTGAGTTCCGTGTAGGGTTAGGTCTCTTAGGGTTAGGGTTAGGGTTAGGGTTAGGGTTAGGGTTAGGTTTAGGGTTAGGGTTAGGGTTACGTACATGCCATGCACAGCTGAGGTTTGGAGTTCCGTTTTGGGTTAGGCCTCTTAAGGTCAGGATTAGGGTTAGGGTTAGGGTTAGGGTTAGGGTTAGGGTTATGTACATTCCATGCACAGCTGAGGTTTAGAGTTCCGTCAAGGGTTAGGCCTCTTAGGGTCAGTATTCGGGTTAGGTTTAGGGTTAGGCCTAGGGTTAGGCTTAGGGTTAGGGTTAGGGTTAGGGTTATGTACCTGCCATGCACAGCTGAGGTTTAGAGTTCCGTTTTGGGTTAGGCCTCTTAGGGTCAGGGTTAGGGTTAGGGTTAGGGTTAGGGTTAGGGTCAGGATTAGGGTTAGGGTTAGGGTTAGGGTTAGAGTCAGGGTTAGGGTTAGGGTTAGGCTTAGGGTTAGGGTTAGGGTTAGGGTTAGGGTTACATACATGCCATGCACAGCTGAGGTTTAGAGTTCCGTTTTGGGTTAGGCCTCATAGGGTTAGGGTTAGGGTTAGGGTTAGGGTCTAGGTTAGGCTTAGCGTTAGGGTTAGGGTTAGTGTTAGGGTTAGGTTTAGGGTTAGGGTTAGGGTTAGGGTTAGGGCTAGGGTTAGGGTTAGGGTTACATACATGCCATGCACAGCTGAGGTTTAGAGTTCCGTTTTGGGTTAGGCCTCTTAGGGTCAGGGTTAGGGTTAGGGTTAGGGTTAGGGTTAGGGTTAGTGTTAGCGTTAGGGTTAGGGTTACGTACATGCCATGCACAGCTGAGGTTTAGAGTTGCGTTTAGGGTTAGGCCTCTTAGGGTCAGGGTTAGGGTTAGGGTTAGGGTTAGGGTTAGGGTTAGGGTTAGGGTTAGGGTTAGGGTTAGGGTTAAGTGCATGCCATGCACAGCTGAGGTTTAGAGTTCCGTTTTGGGTTAGGCCTCTTAGGGTTAGGGCTAGGGTTAGGGTTAGGGTTAGGGTTAGGGTTAGGGTTAGGGTTAGGGTTACGTGCATGCCATGCACAGCTGAGGTTTAGAGTTCCGTTTTGTGTTAGGCCTCTTAGGGTCAGGATTAGGGTTAGGGTTAGGGTTCGGGTTAGGGTTAGGGTTAGGGTTAAGTGCATGCCATGCACAGCTGAGGTTTAGAGTTCGGTTTTGTGTTAGGCCTCTTAGGGTCAGGGTTAGGGTTAGGGTTAGGTTTAGGGTTAGGGTTAGGGTTAGGGTTAGGGTTAGGGTTAGGGTTATGTACATGCCATGCACAGCTGAGGTTTAGAGTTACGAAAGGGGTATGCCCAATAGGGTCAGGATTAGAGTTAGGGTTAGGGTTAGGGTTAGGGTTAGGGTTAGGGTTAGGGTTAGGGTTAAGTGCATGCAATGCACAGCTGAGGTTTAGAGTTCCGTTTTGGGTTAGGCCTCTTAGGATCAGGGTTAGTGTTAGGATTAGGGTTAGGGTTAGGGTTAGGGTTAGGGTTAGGGTTAGGGTTATGTACATGCCATGCACAGCTGAGGTTTAGAGTTCCGTCAAGGGTTAGGCCCCTTAGAGTCAGGATTAGAGTTAGGGTTAGGGCTAGCATTAGGGTTAGGGTTAGGGTTAGGGTTAGGGTTAGGGTTAGGGTTAGGGTTAGGGTTAGGGTTAGGGTTAGGGTTAAGTGCATGCCATGAACAGCTGAGGTTTAGAGTTCCGTTTTGGGTTAGGCCTCTTAGCGTCAGGGTTAGGGTTAGGGTTAGGGTTAGGGTTAGGGTTAGGGTTAGGGTTAGGGTTAGTGTTAGGGTTAGGGTTAGGGTTAGGGTTAGGGTTAGGGTTAGGGTTAGGGTTAGGGTTAGGGTTAGGTACATGCCATGCACAGGTGAGGTTTAGAGTTCCGTTTAGGGTTAGGCCTCTTAGGGTAAGGGTAAGGGTTAGGTTTAGGGTTAGGTTTAGGGTTAGGGTTAGGATTAGGGTTAGGGTTAGGTTTAGGGTTAGCATTAGGGTTATGTACATGCCATGCATAGCTGAGGTTTAGAGTTCCGTTTAGGGTTAGGTC
>NW_026599594.1:980000-982500 GCF_023634155.1 Falco peregrinus | reverse complement strand
GCCATGCACAGCTGAGGTTTAGAGTTCCATTTTGGGTTAGGCCTCTTAGGGTCAGGGTTAGGGTTAGAGTTAGGGTTAGGGTTAGGGTTAGGGTTAGGTACATGCCATGCACAGGTGAGGTTTAGAGTTCCGTTTAGGGTTAGGCCTCTTAGGGTTAGGGTTAGGGTTAGGTTTAGGGTTAGGTTTAGGGTTAGGGTTAGGATTAGGGTTAGGGTTAGGTTTAGGGTTAGCATTAGGGTTATGTACATGCCATGCATAGCTGAGGTTTAGAGTTCCGTTTAGGGTTAGGCCTCTCAGGGTTAGGGTTAGGGTTAGGGTTAGGGTCTAGGTTAGGCTTAGCGTTAGGGTTAGGGTTAGGGTTACGGTTAGGGTTAGGGTTAGGGTTAGGTTTAGGGTTAGGGTTAGGGTTAGGGTTAGGGTTAGGTACATGCCATGCACAGCTGAGGTTTTGAGTTCCATGTAGGGTTAGGTCTCTTAGGGTTAGGGTTAGGGTTAGGGTTAGGGTCTAGGTTAGGCTTAGCGTTAGGGTTAGGGTTAGTGTTAGGGTTAGTGTTAGGGTTAGGGTTAGGGTTAGGTTTAGGTTTAGGATTAGGGTTAGGGTTAGGGTTAGGGTTAGGTACATGCCATGCACAGCTGAGGTTTTGAGCTCCGTGTAGGGTTAGGTCTCTTAGGGTTAGGGTTAGGGTTAGGGTTAGGGTTAGGGTTAGGGTTAGGGTTAGGGTTAGGGTTACGTACATGCCATGCACAGCTGAGGTTTGGAGTTCCGTTTTGGGTTAGGCCTCTTAGGCTCAGGATTAGGGTTAGGGTTAGGGTTAGGGTTAGGGTTATGTACATGCCATGCACAGCTGAGGTTTAGAGTTCCGTCAAGGGTTAGGCCTCTTAGGGTCAGGATTCGGGTTAGGTTTAGGGTTAGGCTTAGGGTTAGGGTTAGGGTTAGGGTTAGGGTTATGTACCTGCCATGCACAGCTGAGGTTTAGAGTTCCGTTTAGGGTTAGGTCTCTTAGGGTTAGGTCTCTTAGGGTTAGGGTTAGGGTTAGGGTTAGGTACATGCCATGCACAGCTGAGGTTTTGAGTTCCATGTAGGGTTAGGTCTCTTAGGTTTAGGGTTAGGGTTAGGGTTAGGGTTAGGGTTAGTGTTAGGGTTACCTACATGCCATGCACAGCTGAGGTTTAGAGTTGCGTTTAGTGTTAGGCCTCTTAAGGTTAGGGTTAAGGTTAGGGTTAGGGTTAGGGTTAGGGTTAGGGTTAGGGTTAGGGTTAGGGTTAGGGTTAGGGTTAGGGTTACGTACATGCCATGCACAGCTGAGGTTTAGAGTTCCGTTTTGGGTTAGGCCTCTTAGCGTCAGGGTTAGGGTTAGGGTTAGCGTTAAAGTTAGGGTTAGGGTTAGGGTTACGTACATGCCATGCACAGCTGAGGTTTAGAGTTGCGTTTAGGGTTAGGCCTCTTAGGGTTAGGGTTAGGGTTAGGGTTAGGGTTAGGGTTAGGGTTAGGGTTAGGGTTAGGGTTAGGGTTAGGGTTAGGGTTAGCGTTAAGTGCATGCCATGCACAGCTGAGGTTTAGAGTTTCGTTTTGGGTTAGGTCTCTTAGGGTTAGGGTTAGGGTTAAGGTTAGGGTTAGGGTTAGGGTTAGGATTAGGTTTAGGGTTAGTGTTAACTGCATGCCATGCACAGCTGAGGTTTAGAGTTCCGTTTTGGGTTAGGCCTCTTAGGGTCAGGGTTAGGGTTAGGGTTAGGGTTAGGGTTAGGGTTAGGGTTAGGGTTAGGGTTATGTACATGCCATGCACAGCTGAGGTTTAGAGTTCCGTCAAGGGTTAGGCCCCTTAGAGTCAGGATTAGAGTTAGGGTTAGGGCTAGCATTAGGGTTAGGGTTAGGGTTAGGGTTAGGGTTAGGGTTAGGGTTAGGGTTAGGGTTAGGGTTAGGGTTAAGTGCATGCCATGAACAGCTGAGGTTTAGAGTTCCGTTTTGGGTTAGGCCTCTTAGCGTCAGGGTTAGGGTTAGGGTTAGGGTTAGGGTTAGGGTTAGGGTTAGGGTTAGGGTTAGGGTTAGGGTTAGGGTTAGGGTTAGGGTTAGGGTTAGGGTTAGGTACATGCCATGCACAGCTGTGGTTTTGAGTTCCATGTAGGGTTAGGTCTCTTAGGGTTAGGGTTAGGGTTAGGGTTAGGGTCTAGGTTAGGCTTAGCGTTAGGGTTAGGGTTAGGGTTAGGGTTAGGGTTAGGGTTAGGATTAGGTTTAGGGTTAGGGTTAGGGTTAGGGTTAGGGTTAGGTACATGCCATGCACAGCTGAGGTTTTGAGTTCCGTGTAGGGTTAGGTCTCTTAGGCTTAGGGTTAGGGTTAGGGTTAGGGTTAGGGTTAGGGTTAGGGTTAGGTTTAGGGTTAGGGTTAGGGTTACGTACATACCATGCACAGCTGAGGTTTGGAGTTCCGTTTTGGGTTAGGCCTCTTAAGGTCAGGATTCGGGTTAAGGTTAGGGTTAGGGTTAGGGTTAGGGTTAGGGTTAT
>NW_026599594.1:970000-972500 GCF_023634155.1 Falco peregrinus | reverse complement strand
GTTAGGCTTAGCGTTAGGGTTAGGGTTAGGGTTACGGTTAGGGTTAGGGTTAGGGTTAGGTTTAGGGTTAGGGTTAGGGTTAGGGTTAGGGTTAGGTACATGCCATGCACAGCTGAGGTTTTGAGTTCCATGTAGGGTTAGGTCTCTTAGGGTTAGGGTTAGGGTTAGGGTTAGGGTCTAGGTTAGGCTTAGCGTTAGGGTTAGGGTTAGTGTTAGGGTTAGTGTTAGGGTTAGGGTTAGGGTTAGGTTTAGGTTTAGGATTAGGGTTAGGGTTAGGGTTAGGGTTAGGTACATGCCATGCACAGCTGAGGTTTTGAGCTCCGTGTAGGGTTAGGTCTCTTAGGGTTAGGGTTAGGGTTAGGGTTAGGGTTAGGGTTAGGGTTAGGGTTAGGGTTACGTACATGCCATGCACAGCTGAGGTTTGGAGTTCCGTTTTGGGTTAGGCCTCTTAGGCTCAGGATTAGGGTTAGGGTTAGGGTTAGGGTTAGGGTTAGGGTTATGTACATGCCATGCACAGCTGAGGTTTAGAGTTCCGTCAAGGGTTAGGCCTCTTAGGGTCAGGATTCGGGTTAGGTTTAGGGTTAGGCTTAGGGTTAGGGTTAGGGTTAGGGTTAGGGTTATGTACCTGCCATGCACAGCTGAGGTTTAGAGTTCCGTTTAGGGTTAGGTCTCTTAGGGTTAGGTCTCTTAGGGTTAGGGTTAGGGTTAGGGTTAGGTACATGCCATGCACAGCTGAGGTTTTGAGTTCCATGTAGGGTTAGGTCTCTTAGGTTTAGGGTTAGGGTTAGGGTTAGGGTTAGGGTTAGTGTTAGGGTTACCTACATGCCATGCACAGCTGAGGTTTAGAGTTGCGTTTAGTGTTAGGCCTCTTAAGGTTAGGGTTAAGGTTAGGGTTAGGGTTAGGGTTAGGGTTAGGGTTAGGGTTAGGGTTAGGGTTAGGGTTAGGGTTACGTACATGCCATGCACAGCTGAGGTTTAGAGTTCCGTTTTGGGTTAGGCCTCTTAGCGTCAGGGTTAGGGTTAGGGTTAGCGTTAAAGTTAGGGTTAGGGTTAGGGTTACGTACATGCCATGCACAGCTGAGGTTTAGAGTTGCGTTTAGGGTTAGGCCTCTTAGGGTTAGGGTTAGGGTTAGGGTTAGGGTTAGGGTTAGGGTTAGGGTTAGGGTTAGGGTTAGGGTTAGGGTTAGCGTTAAGTGCATGCCATGCACAGCTGAGGTTTAGAGTTTCGTTTTGGGTTAGGTCTCTTAGGGTTAGGGTTAGGGTTAAGGTTAGGGTTAGGGTTAGGGTTAGGATTAGGTTTAGGGTTAGTGTTAACTGCATGCCATGCACAGCTGAGGTATAGAGTTCCGTTTTGGGTTAGGCCTCTTAGGGTCAGGGTTAGGGTTAGGGTTAGGGTTAGGGTTAGGGTTAGGGTTAGGGTTATGTACATGCCATGCACAGCTGAGGTTTAGAGTTCCGTCAAGGGTTAGGCCCCTTAGAGTCAGGATTAGAGTTAGGGTTAGGGCTAGCATTAGGGTTAGGGTTAGGGTTAGGGTTAGGGTTAGGGTTAGGGTTAGGGTTAGGGTTAGGGTTAGGGTTAAGTGCATGCCATGAACAGCTGAGGTTTAGAGTTCCGTTTTGGGTTAGGCCTCTTAGCGTCAGGGTTAGGGTTAGGGTTAGGGTTAGGGTTAGGGTTAGGGTTAGGGTTAGGGTTAGGGTTAGGGTTAGGGTTAGGGTTAGGGTTAGGGTTAGGTACATGCCATGCACAGCTGTGGTTTTGAGTTCCATGTAGGGTTAGGTCTCTTAGGGTTAGGGTTAGGGTTAGGGTTAGGGTCTAGGTTAGGCTTAGCGTTAGGGTTAGGGTTAGGGTTAGGGTTAGGGTTAGGGTTAGGATTAGGTTTAGGGTTAGGGTTAGGGTTAGGGTTAGGGTTAGGTACATGCCATGCACAGCTGAGGTTTTGAGTTCCGTGTAGGGTTAGGTCTCTTAGGCTTAGGGTTAGGGTTAGGGTTAGGGTTAGGGTTAGGGTTAGGGTTAGGTTTAGGGTTAGGGTTAGGGTTACGTACATACCATGCACAGCTGAGGTTTGGAGTTCCGTTTTGGGTTAGGCCTCTTAAGGTCAGGATTCGGGTTAAGGTTAGGGTTAGGGTTAGGGTTAGGGTTAGGGTTATGTACATTCCATGCACAGCTGAGGTTTAGAGTTCCGTCAAGGTTTAGGCCTCTTAGGGTCAGGATTCGGGTTAGGTTTAGGGTTAGGCCTAGGGTTAGGGTTAGGGTTAGGGTTAGGGTTAGGGTTATGTACCTGCCATGCACAGCTGAGGTTTAGAGTTCCGTTTTGGGTTAGGCCTCTTAGGGTCAGGGTTAGGGTTAGGGTTAGGGTTAGGTTTAGGGTCAGGATTAGGGTTAGGGTTAGGGTTAGGGTTAGAGTCAGGGTTAGGGTTAGGGTTAGGTTTAGGGTTAGGGTTAGGGTTAGGGTTAGGGTTACATACATGCCATGCACAGCTGAGGTTTAGAGTTCCGTTT
>NW_026599594.1:932500-937500 GCF_023634155.1 Falco peregrinus | reverse complement strand
GTTAGGGTTAGGGTTAGGGTTAGGGTTAGGGTTAGGGTTAGGGTTAGGGTTAGGGTTAGGGTTAGGGTTAGGGTTACGTACATGCCATGCACAGCTGAGGTTTAGAGTTCCGTTTTGGGTTAGGCCTCTTAGGGTCAGGGTAAGGGTTAGGGTTAGGGTTAGGGTTAGGGTTAGAGTTAGGGTTAGGGTTAGGGTTACGTACATGCCATGCACAGCTGAGGTTTAGAGTTCCGTTTAGGGTTAGGCCTCTTAGGGTTAGGGTTAGGGTTAGGGTTAGGGTTAGGGTTAGGGTTAGGGTTAGGGTTAGGGTTAGGGTTAGGGTTAGGGTTAGGGTTAAGTGCATGCAATGCACAGCTGAGGTTTAGAGTTCCGTTTTGGGTTAGGCCTCTTAGGGTCAGGGTAAGGGTTAGGGTTAGGGTTAGGCTTAGGGTTAGGGTTAGAGTTAGGGTTAGGGTTAGGGTTAGGGTTAGGGTTAAGTGCATGCAATGCACAGCTGAGGTTTAGAGTTCCGTTTTGGGTTAGGCCTCTTAAGGTTAGGGTTAAGGTTAGGGTTAGGGTTAGGGTTAGGGTTACGTACATGCCATGCACAGCTGAGGTTTAGAGTTGCGTTTAGGGTTAGGCCTCTTAGGGTTAGGGTTAGGGTTAGGGTTAGGGTTAGGGTTAGGGTTAGGTTAGGGTTAGGGTTAGGGTTAGGGTTAGGGTTAGGGTTAGGTACATGCCATGCACAGCTGAGGTTTAGAGTTCCGTTTTGGGTTCGGCCTCTTAGGGTCAGGGTTAGGGTTAGGGTTAGGGTTAGGGTTAGGGTTACGTACATGCCATGCACAGCTGAGGTTTAGAGTTCCGTCAAGGGTTAGGACCCTTAGGGTCAGGATAAGGGTTAGGTTTAGGGTTAGGTTTAGGGTTAGGGCTAGGGTTAGGGTTAGGGTTAGGGTTATGTACATGCCATGCACAGCTGAGGTTTAGAGTTCCGTCAAGGGTTAGGCCTCTTAGGGTCAGGGTTAGGGTTAGGGTTAGGGTTAGGGTTAGGGTTAGGGTTAGGGTTAAAGTGCATGCCATGCACAGCTGAGGTTTAGAGTTCCGTTTTGGGTTAGGCCTCTTAGGGTCAGGGTTAGGGTTAGGGTTAGGGTAAGGGTTAGGGTTAGGGTTAGGTACATGCCATGCGCAGCTGAGGTTGAGAGTTCCGTCAAGGGTTAGTCCTCTTAGGGTCAGGATTAGGGTTAGGGTTAGGGTTAGGGTTAGGGTTAGGGTTAGGGTTAGGGTTAGGGTTAGGGTTAGGGTTAGGGTTAGGGTTAGGGTTAGGGTTACGGTTAAGTGCATGCCATGCACAGCTGAGGTTTAGAGTTGCGTTTAGGGTTAGGCCTCTTAGGGTTAGGGTTAGGGTTAGGGTTAGGGTTAGGGTTAGGGTTAGGGTTAGGGTTACGTACATGCCATGCACAGCTGAGGTTTAGAGTTGCGTTTTGTGTTAGGCCTCTTAGGGTCAGGGTTACGGTTAGGGATAGGGTTAGGGTTAGGGTTACGTACATGCCATGCACAGCTGAGGTTTAGATTTGCGTTTAGGGTTAGGCCTCTTAGGGTTAGGGTTAGGGTTAGGGTTAGGGTTAGGGTTAGGGTTAGGGTTAGGGTTAGGGTTACGCACATGCCATGCACAGCTGAAGTTTAGAGTTGCGTTTAGGGTTAGGCCTCTTAGGGTTAGGGTTAAGGTTAGGTTTAGGGTTAGGGTTAGGGTTAGGGTTAGGGTTAGGCTTAGGGTTAGGGTTAGGGTTAGGGTTAGGGTTAGGGTTAAGTGCATGCCATGCACAGCTGAGGTTTAGAGTTCCGTTTTGGGTTAGGCCTCTTAAGGTCACGGTTAGGGTTAGGGTTAGGGTTAGGGTTAGGGTTAGGGTTAGGGTTAGGTACATGCCATGCACAGCTGAGGTTTAGAGTTGCGTTTAGGGTTAGGCCTCTTAGGGTCAGGATTAGGGTTAGGGTTAGGGTTCGGGTTAGCGTTAGGGTTAGGGTTAGGGTTAGGATTAGGGTTAGGGTAAGGGTTAGGGTTAGGTACATGCCATGCACAGCTGAGGTTATAGAGTTCCATCAAGGGTTAGGCCTCTTAGGGTCAGGATTAGGGTTAGGGTTAGGTACATGCCATGCACAGCTGAGGTTTAGAGTTGCGTTTAGGGTTAGGCCTCTTAGGGTCAGGATTAGGGTTAGGGTTAGGGTTCGGGTTAGCGTTAGGGTTAGTGTTAGGGTTAGGGTTAGGGTTAGGGTTAGGGTTATGTACCTGCCATGCACAGCTGACGTTTAGAGTTCCGTTTTGGGTTCGGCCTCTTAGGGTCAGGGTTAGGGTTAGGGTTAGGGTTAGGGTTAGGGTTACGTACATGCCATGCACAGCTGAGGTTTAAAGTTGCATTTAGGGTTAGGCCTCTTAGGGTTAGGGCTAGGATTAGGGTTAGGGTTATGTACATGCCATGCACAGCTGAGGTTTAGAGTTCCGTCAAGGGTTAGGCCTCTTAGGGTCAGGATTAGGGTTAGGGTTAGGGTTCGGGTTAGCGTTAGGGTTAGTGTTAGGGTTAGGGTTAGGGTTAGGGTTAGGGTTATGTACCTGCCATGCACAGCTGAGGTTTAGAGTTCCGTCTAGGCTTAGGCCTCTTAGGGTCAGGATTAGGGTTAGGTTTAGGATTAGGGTTAGGGTTATGGTTAGGGTTAGGGTTAGGGTTAGGGTTAGGGTTACGTACATGCCATGCACATCTGAGGTTTAGAGTTCCGTTTAGGGTTAGGTCTCTTAGGGTTAGGGTTAAGTTTAGGGTTAGGGTTAGGGTTCGGGTTAGCGTTAGGGTTAGGGTTAGGGTTAGGGTTAGGGTTAGGGTTAGGGTTAGGGTTATGTACATGCCATGCACAGCTGAGGTTTAGAGTTCCGTCACGGGTTAGGCCTCTTAGGGTCAGGATTAGGGTTAGGTTTAGGGTTAGGGTTAGGGTTAGGGTTAGGTTTAGGGTTATGTACCTGCCATGCACAGCTGAGTTTTAGAGTTCCGTCTAGGGTTAGGACTCTTAGGGTCAGGATTAGGGTTAGGTTTAGGATTAGGGTTAGGGTTAGGTTTAGGGTTAGGGTTAGGGTTAGGGTTACGTACATGCCATGCACAGCTGAGGTTTAGAGTTGCATTTAGGGTTAGGCCTCTTAGGGTTAGGGTTAGGGTTAGGGTTAGGGTTATGTACATGCCATGCACAGCTGAGGTTTAGAGTTCCGTCAAGGGTTAGGACCCTTAGGGTCAGGATTAGGGTTAGGGTTAGCGTTAGGATTAGGGATAGGGTTAAGGTTAGGGTTAGGGTTACGTACATGCCATGCACAGCTGAGGTTTAGAGTTGCGTTTAGCGTTAGGCCTCTTAGGGTTAGGGTTAAGGTTAGGTTTAGGGTTAGGGTTAGGGTTAGGGTTAGGGTTACGTACATGCCATGCACAGCTGAGGTTTAGAGTTGCGTTTAGCGTTAGGCCTCTTAGGGTTAGGGTTAGGGTTAGGGTTAGGGTTAGGGTTAGGGTTAGGGTTAGGGTTACGGTTAAGTGCATGCCATGCACAGCTGAGGTTTAGAGTTCCGTTTAGGGTTAGGCCTCTTAGGGTCAGGATTAGGGTTAGGGTTAGGGTTCGGGTTAGGGTTAGGGTTAGTGTTAGGGTTAGGGTTAGGGTTAGGGTTAGGGTTATGTACCTGCGATGCACAGCTGAGGTTTAGAGTTCCATCTAGGGTTAGGAATCTTGGGGTCAGGATTAGGGTTAGGTTTAGGATTAGGGTTAGGGTTACGGTTAGGGTTAGGGTTAGGGTTAGGGTTAGGGTTAGGGTTACGTACATGCCATGCACAGCTGAGGTTTAAAGTTGCATTTAGGGTTAGGCCTCTTAGGGTTAGGGTTAGGGTTAGGGTTAGGGTTCTGTACATGCCATGCACAGCTGAGGTTTAGAGTTCCGTCAAGGGTTAGGACCGTTAGGTTCAGGATTAGGGTTAGGGTTAGGGTTAGGGTTAGGGTTAGGGTTAGGGTTAGGGTTACGTACATGCCATGCACAGCTGAGGTTTAGAGTTGCGTTTAGGGTTAGGCCTCTTAGGGTTAGGGTTAAGGTTAGGTTTAGGGTTAGGGTTAGGGTTAGGGTTAGGGTTAGGGCTAGTGTTAACTGCATGCCATGCACAGCTGAGGTTTAGAGTTCCGTTTTGGGTTAGGCCTCTTAGGGTCAGTGTTAGGGTTAGGGTTAGGGTTAGGGTTAGGGTTAGGGTTAGGGTTAGGGTTAGGTACATGCCATGCACAGCTGAGGTTTAGAGTTGCGTTTAGGGTTGGGCCTCTTAGGGTCAGGATTAGGGTTAGGGTTAGGGTTCGGGTTAGGGTTAGGGTTAGGGTTAGGGTTAGGATTAGGGTTAGGGTAAGGGTTAGGGTTAGGTACATGCCATGCACAGCTGAGGTTATAGAGTTCCATCAAGGGTTAGGCCTCTTAGGGTCAGGATTAGTGTTAGGGTTAGGGTTCGGGTTAGCGTTAGGGTTAGTGTTAGGGTTAGGGTTAGGGTTAGGGTTAGGGTTATGTACCTGCCATGCACAGCTGAGGTTTAGAGTTCCGTCTAGGGTTAGGAATCTTAGGGTCAGGATTAGGGTTAGGTTTAGGATTAGGTTTAGGGTTGGGGTTATGGTTAGGGTTAGGGTTAGGGTTAGGGTTAGGTACATGCCATGCACAGCTGACGTTTAGAGTTCCGTTTTGGGTTCGGCCTCTTAGGGTCAGGGTTAGGGTTAGGGTTAGGGTTAAGGTTAGGGTTACGTACATTCCATGCACAGCTGAGGTTTAGAGTTGCATTTAGGGTTAGGCCTCTTAGGGTTAGGGTTAGGGTTAGGGTTAGGGTTAGGGTTATGTACATGCCATGCACAGCTGAGGTTTAGAGTTCCGTCAAGGGTTAGGACCCTTAGGGTCAGGATTAGGGTTAGGGTTAGGGTTAGGGTTAGGATTAGGGTTAGGGTTAGGGTTAGGGTTAGGGTTAGTGTTAACTGCATGCCATGCA
>NW_026599594.1:900000-930000 GCF_023634155.1 Falco peregrinus | reverse complement strand
TTAGGGTTAGGGTTAGGGTTATGTACATGCCATGCACAGCTGAGGTTTAGAGTTCCGTCAAGGGTTAGGCCTCTTAGGGTCAGGATTAGGGTTAAGTTTAGGGTTAGGGTTAGGGTTAGGTTTAGGATTAGGGTTAGGGTTAGGTTTAGGGTTAGGGTTAGGGTTAGGGTTACGTACATGCCATGCACAGCTGAGGTTTAGAGTTGCATTTAATGTTAGGCCTCTTAGGGTTAGGGTTAGGGTTAGGGTTAGGGTTATGTACATGCCATGCACAGCTGAGGTTTAGAGTTCCGTCAAGGGTTAGGACCCTTAGGGTCAGGATTAGGGTTAGGGTTAGCGTTAGGGTTAGGGATAGGGTTAGGGTTAGGGTTAGGGTTACGTACATGCCATGCACAGCTGAGGTTTAGAGTTGCGTTTAGGGTTAGGCCTCTTAGGGTTAGGGTTAAGGTTAGGTTTAGGGTTAGGGTTAGGGTTAGGGTTACGTACATGCCATGCACAGCTGAGGTTTAGAGTTGCGTTTAGGGTTAGGCCTCTTAGGGTTAGGGTTAGGGTTAGGGTTAGGGTTAGGGTTAGGGTTAGGGTTAGGGTAAGGTTTAGGGTTAGGGTTAGGGTTAGGGTTAGGGTTAGGGTTAGGTACATGCCATGCACAGCTGAGGTTTAGAGTTGCGTTTAGGGTTAGGCCTCTTAGGGTTAGGGTTAGGGTTAGGGTTAGGGTTAGGGTTACGGTTAAGTGCATGCCATGCACAGCTGAGGTTCAGAGTTGCGTTTAGGGTTAGGCCTCTTAGGGTCAGGATTAGGGTTAGGGTTAGGGTTCGGGTTAGCGTTAGGGTTAGTGTTAGGGTTAGGGTTAGGGTTAGGGTTAGGGTTATGTACCTGCCATGCACAGCTGAGGTTTAGAGTTCCATCTAGGGTTAGGAATCTTGGGGTCAGGATTAGGGTTAGGTTTAGGATTAGGGTTAGGGTTAGGGTTAGGGTTAGGGTTAGGGTTAGGGTTAGGTACATGCCATGCACAGCTGACGTTTAGAGTTCCATTTTGGGTTCGGCCTCTTAGGGTTAGGGTTAGGGTTAGGGTTAGGGTTCTGTACATGCCATGCACAGCTGAGGTTTAGAGTTCCGTCAAGGGTTAGGACCCTTAGGGTCAGGATTAGGGTTAGGGTTAGGGTTAGGGTTAGGGTTAGGGTTAGGTTTAGGGTTACGTACATGCCATGCACAGCTGAGGTTTAGAGTTGCGTTTAGGGTTAGGCCTCTTAGGGTTAGGGTTAAGGTTAGGTTTAGGGTTAGGGTTAGGGTTAGGGTTAGGGTTAGGGCTAGTGTTAACTGCATGCCATGCACAGCTGAGGTTTAGAGTTCCGTTTTGGGTTAGGCCTCTTAGGGTCAGTGTTAGGGTTAGGGTTAGGGTTAGGGTTAGGGTTAGGGTTAGGGTTAGGTACATGCCATGCACAGCTGAGGTTTAGAGTTGCGTTTAGGGTTAGGCCTCTTAGGGTCAGGATTAGGGTTAGGGTTAGGGTTCGGGTTAGGGTTAGGGTTAGGGTTAGGGTTAGGATTAGGGTTAGGGTAAGGGTTAGGGTTAGGTACATGCCATGCACAGCTGAGGTTATAGAGTTCCATCAAGGGTTAGGCCTCTTAGGGTCAGGATTAGTGTTAGGGTTAGGGTTCGGGTTAGCGTTAGGGTTAGTGTTAGGGTTAGGGTTAGGGTTATGTACCTGCCATGCACAGCTGAGGTTTAGAGTTCCGTCTAGGGTTAGGAATCTTAGGGTCAGGATTAGGGTTAGGTTTAGGATTAGGTTTAGGGTTGGGGTTAGGGTTAGGGTTAGGGTTAGGGTTAGGGTTAGGGTTAGGTACATGCCATGCACAGCTGACGTTTAGAGTTCCGTTTTGGGTTCGGCCTCTTAGGGTCAGGGTTAGGGTTAGGGTTAGGGTTAAGGTTAGGGTTACGTACATTCCATGCACAGCTGAGGTTTAAAGTTGCATTTAGGGTTAGGCCTCTTAGGGTTAGGGTTAGGGTTAGGGTTAGGGTTAGGGTTAGGGTTAGGGTTAGGTACATGCCATGCACAGGTGACGTTTAGAGTTCCGTTTTGGGTTCGGCCTCTTAGGGTCAGGGTTAGGGTTAGGGTTAGGGTTAGGTTTAGGGTTACGTACATGCCATGCACAGCTGAGGTTTAGAGTTGCATATAGGGTTAGGCCTCTTAGGGTTAGGGTTAGGGTTAGGGTTAGGGTTAGGGTTATGTACATGCCATGCCAGCTGAGGTTTAGAGTTCCGTCAAGGGTTAGGACCCTTAGGGTCAGGATTAGGGTTAGGGTTAGGGTTAGGGTTAGGGTTAGGGTTAGGGTTAGGGTTAGGGTTAGGGTTAGGGTTAGGGTTAGGTACATGCCATGCACAGCTGACGTTTAGAGTTCCGTTTTGGGTTCGGCCTCTTAGGGTCAGGGTTAGGGTTAGGGTTAGGGTTAGGGTTAGGGTTACGTACATGCCATGCACAGCTGAGGTTTAGAGTTCCGTCAAGGGTTAGGCCTCTTAGGGTCAGGATTAGGGTTAGGGTTAGGGTTCGGGTTAGCGTTAGGGTTAGTGTTAGGGTTAGGGTTAGGGTTAGGGTTAGGGTTATGTACCTGCCATGCACAGCTGAGGTTTAGAGCTCCGTCTAGGGTTAGGACTCTTATGGTCAGGATTAGAGTTAGGTTTAGGATTAGGGTTAGGGTTAGGGTTAGGGTTAGGGTTAGGGTTAGGGTTAGGGTTACGTACATGCCATGCACATCTGAGGTTTAGAGTTCCGTTTAGCGTTAGGTCTCTTAGGGTTAGGGTTAAGTTTAGGGTTAGGGTTAGGGTTCGGGTTAGCGTTAGGGTTAGGGTTAGGGTTAGGGTTAGGGTTAGGGTTAGGGTTAGGGTTATGTACATGCCATGCACAGCTGAGGTTTAGAGTTCCGTCAAGGGTTAGGACCCTTAGGGTCAGGATTAGGGTTAGGGTTAGGATTAGGGTTAGGGTTAGGGTTAGGGTTAGGGTTAGGGTTAGGGTTACGTACATGCCATGCACAGCTGAAGTTTAGAGTTGCGTTTTGGGTTAGGTCTCTTAGGGTTAGGGTTAGGGTTAGGTTTAGGGTTAGGGTTAGGGTTAGGGTTAGGGTTAGGGTTAGGGTTAAGTGCATGCCATGCACAGCTGAGGTTTAGAGTTCCGTTTTGGGTTAGGTCTCTTAGGGTTAGGGTTAGGGTTAAGGTTAGGGTTAGGGTTAGGGTTAGGGTTAGGGGTAGGGTTAGGGTTAGTGTTAACTGCATGCCATGCACAGCTGAGGTTTAGAGTTCCGTTTTGGGTTAGGCCTCTTAGGGTCAGTGTTAGGGTTAGGGTTAGGGTTAGGCTTAGGGTTAGGGTTAGGGTTAGGTACATGCCATGCACAGCTGAGGTTTAGAGTTGCGTTTAGGGTTAGGCCTCTTAGGGTCAGGATTAGGGTTAGGGTTAGGGTTCGGGTTAGGGTTAGGGTTAGGGTTAGGGTTAGGGTTAGGGTTAGGGTTAGGGTTATGTACATGCCATGCACAGCTGAGGTTTAGAGTTCCGTCAAGGGTTAGGCCTCTTAGGGTCAGGATTAGGGTTAAGTTTAGGGTTAGGGTTAGGGTTAGGGTTAGGGTTAGGGTTAGGGTTAGGGTTAGGTTTAGGGTTATGTACCTGCCATGCACAGCTGAGTTTTAGAGTTCCGTCTAGGGTTAGGACTCTTAGGGTCAGGATTAGGGTTAGGTTTAGGATTAGGGTTAGGGTTAGGTTTAGGGTTATGGTTAGGGTTAGGGTTACGTACATGCCATGCACAGCTGAGGTTTAGAGTTGCATTTAGGGTTAGGCCTCTTAGGGTTAGGTTTAGGGTTAGGGTTAGGTTTATGTACATGCCATGCACAGCTGAGGTTTAGAGTTCCGTCAAGGGTTAGGACCCTTAGGGTCAGGATTAGGGTTAGGGTTAGCGTTAGGGTTAGGGATAGGGTTAGGGTTAGGGTTAGGGTTAGGTACATGCCATGCACAGCTGAGGTTTAGAGTTGCGTTTAGGGTTAGGCCTCTTAGGGTTAGGGTTAGGGTTAGGGTTAGGGTTAGGGTTAGGGTTACGGTTAAGTGCATGCCATGCACAGCTGAGGTTCAGAGTTGCGTTTAGGGTTAGGCCTCTTAGGGTCAGGATTAGGGTTAGGGTTAGGGTTCGGGTTAGCGTTAGGGTTAGTGTTAGGGTTAGGGTTAGGGTTAGGGTTAGGGTTATGTACCTGCCATGCACAGCTGAGGTTTAGAGTTCCATCTAGGGTTAGGAATCTTGGGGTCAGGATTAGGGTTAGGTTTAGGATTAGGGTTAGGGTTAGGGTTAGGGTTAGGGTTAGGGTTAGGGTTAGGGTTAGGTACATGCCATGCACAGCTGACGTTTAGAGTTCCATTTTGGGTTCGGCCTCTTAGGGTCAGGGTTAGGTTTACGGTTAGGGTTAGGGTTAGGGTTAGGGTTACGTACATGCCATGCACAGCTGAGGTTTAAAGTTGCATTTAGGGTTAGGCCTCTTAGGGTTAGGGTTAGGGTTAGGGTTAGGGTTCTGTACATGCCATGCACAGCTGAGGTTTAGAGTTCCGTCAAGGGTTAGGACCCTTAGGGTCAGGATTAGGGTTAGGGTTAGGGTTAGGGTTAGGGTTAGGGTTAGGGTTAGGGTTACGTACATGCCATGCACAGCTGAGGTTTAGAGTTGCGTTTAGGGTTAGGCCTCTTAGGGTTAGGGTTAAGGTTAGGTTTAGGGTTAGGGTTAGGGTTAGGGTTAGGGTTAGGGCTAGTGTTAACTGCATGCCATGCACAGCTGAGGTTTAGAGTTCCGTTTTGGGTTAGGCCTCTTAGGGTCAGTGTTAGGGTTAGGGTTAGGGTTAGGGTTAGGGTTAGGGTTAGGGTTAGGGTTAGGGTTAGGTACATGCCATGCACAGCTGAGGTTTAGAGTTCCGTCAAGGGTTAGGCCTCTTAGGGTCAGGATTAGGGTTAGGGTTAGGATTCGGGTTAGGGTTAGGCTTAGGGTTAGGGTTAGGATTAGGGTTAGGGTAAGGGTTAGGGTTAGGTACATGCCATGCACAGCTGAGGTTATAGAGTTCCATCAAGGGTTAGGACTCTTATGGTCAGGATTAGAGTTAGGTTTAGGATTAGGGTTAGGGTTAGGGTTAGGGTTAGGGTTAGGGTTAGGGTTAGGGTTAGGGTTACGTACATGCCATGCACATCTGAGGTTTAGAGTTCCGTTTAGCGTTAGGTCTCTTAGGGTTAGGGTTAAGTTTAGGGTTAGGGTTAGGGTTCGGGTTAGCGTTAGCGTTAGGGTTAGGGTTAGGGTTAGGGTTAGGGTTAGGGTTAGGGTTATGTACATGCCATGCACAGCTGAGGTTTAGAGTTGCGTTTAGGGTTAGGCCTCTTAGGGTCAGGATTAGGGTTAGGTTTAGGGTTAGGGTTAGGGTTAGGGTTAGGGTTAGGGTTAGGGTTAGGTTTAGGGTTATGTACCTGCCATGCACAGCTGAGTTTTAGAGTTCCGTCTAGGGTTAGGACTCTTAGGGTCAGGATTAGGGTTAGGTTTAGGATTAGGGTTAGGGTTAGGTTTAGGGTTAGGGTTAGGGTTAGGGTTACGTACATGCCATGCACAGCTGAGGTTTAGAGTTGCATTTAGGATTAGGCCTCTTAGGGTTAGGGTTAGGGTTAGGGTTAGGGTTATGTACATGCCATGCACAGCTGAGGTTTAGAGTTCCGTCAAGGGTTAGGACCCTTAGGGTCAGGATTAGGGTTAGGATTAGCGTTAGGGTTAGGGATAGGGTTAGGGTTAGGGTTAGGGTTACGTACATGCCATGCACAGCTTAGGTTTAGAGTTGCGTTTAGGGTTAGGCCTCTTAGGGTTAGGGTTAAGGTTAGGTTTAGGGTTAGGGTTAGGGTTAGGGTTAGGGTTACGTACATGCCATGCACAGCTGAGGTTTAGAGTTGCGTTTAGGGTTAGGCCTCTTAGGGTTAGGGTTAGGGTTAGGGTTAGGGTTAGGGTTAGGGTTAGGGTTAGGGTAAGGTTTAGGGTTAGGGTTAGGGTTAGGGTTAGGGTTAGGGTTAGGTACATGCCATGCACAGCTGAGGTTTAGAGTTGCGTTTAGGGTTAGGCCTCTTAGGGTTAGGGTTAGGGTTAGGGTTAGGGTTAGGGTTAGGGTTAGGGTTACGGTTAAGTGCATGCCATGCACAGCTGAGGTTCAGAGTTGCGTTTAGGGTTAGGCCTCTTAGGGTCAGGATTAGGGTTAGGGTTAGGGTTCGGGTTAGCGTTAGGGTTAGTGTTAGGGTTAGGGTTAGGGTTAGGGTTAGGGTTATGTACCTGCCATGCACAGCTGAGGTTTAGAGTTCCATCTAGGGTTAGGAATCTTGGGGTCAGGATTAGGGTTAGGTTTAGGATTAGGGTTAGGGTTAGGGTTAGGGTTAGGGTTAGGGTTAGGGTTAGGGTTAGGGTTAGGGTTAGGGTTAGGGTTAAGTGCATGCCATGCACAGCTGACGTTTAGAATTCCATTTTGGGTTCGGCCTCTTAGGGTCAGGGTTAGGGTTAGGGTTAGGGTTAGGGTTAGGGTTAGGGTTACGTACATGCCATGCACAGCTGAGGTTTAAAGTTGCATTTAGGGTTAGGCCTCTTAGGGTTAGGGTTAGGGTTAGGGTTAGGGTTATGTACATGCCATGCACAGCTGAGGTTTAGAGTTCCGTCAAGGGTTAGGACCCTTAGGGTCAGGATTAGGGTTAGGGTTAGGGTTAGGGTTAGGGTTAGGGTTAGGGTTACGTACATGCCATGCACAGCTGAGGTTTAGAGTTGCGTTTAGGGTTAGGCCTCTTAGGGTTAGGGTTAAGGTTAGGTTTAGGGTTAGGGTTAGGGTTAGGGTTAGGGTTAGGGCTAGTGTTAACTGCATGCCATGCACAGCTGAGGTTTAGAGTTCCGTTTTGGGTTAGGCCTCTTAGGGTCAGTGTTAGGGTTAGGGTTAGGGTTAGGGTTAGGGTTAGGGTTAGGGTTAGGTACATGCCATGCACAGCTGAGGTTTAGAGTTGCGTTTAGGGTTAGGCCTCTTAGGGTCAGGATTAGGGTTAGGGTTAGGGTTCGGGTTAGGGTTAGGGTTAGGGTTAGGGTTAGGGTTAGGATTAGGGTTAGGGTAAGGGTTAGGGTTAGGTACATGCCATGCACAGCTGAGGTTATAGAGTTCCATCAAGGGTTAGGCCTCTTAGGGTCAGGATTAGTGTTAGGGTTAGGGTTCGGGTTAGCGTTAGGGTTAGTGTTAGGGTTAGGGTTAGGGTTAGGGTTAGGGTTATGTACCTGCCATGCACAGCTGAGGTTTAGAGTTCCGTCTAGGGTTAGGAATCTTAGGGTCAGGATTAGGGTTAGGTTTAGGATTAGGTTTAGGGTTGGGGTTCGGGTTAGGGTTAGGGTTAGGGTTAGGGTTAGGGTTAGGTACATGCCATGCACAGCTGACGTTTAGAGTTCCGTTTTGGGTTCGGCCTCTTAGGGTCAGGGTTAGGGTTAGGGTTAGGGTTAAGGTTAGGGTTACGTACATTCCATGCACAGCTGAGGTTTAAAGTTGCATTTAGGGTTAGGCCTCTTAGGGTTAGGGTTAGGGTTAGGGTTAGGGTTAGGGTTAGGGTTAGGGTTAGGGTTAGGGTTAGGTAGATGCCATGCACAGGTGACGTTTAGAGTTCCGTTTTGGGTTCGGCCTCTTAGGGTCAGGGTTAGGGTTAGGGTTAGGGTTAGGTTTAGGGTTACGTACATGCCATGCACAGCTGAGGTTTAGAGTTGCATTTAGGGTTAGGCCTCTTAGGGTTAGGGTTAGGGTTAGGGTTAGGGTTAGGGTTAGGGTTAGGTTTATGTACATGCCATGCACAGCTGAGGTTTAGAGTTCCGTCAAGGGTTAGGACCCTTAGGGTCAGGATTTGGGTTAGGGTTAGGGTTAGGGTTAGGGTTAGGGTTAGGGTTAGGGTTAGGGTTAGGTACATGCCATGCACAGCTGACGTTTAGAGTTCCGTTTTGGGTTCGGCCTCTTAGGGTCAGGGTTAGGGTTAGGGTTAGGGTTAGGGTTAGGGTTAGGGTTAGGGTTAAGTGCATGCCATGCACAGCTGAGGTTTAGAGCTCCGTCTAGGGTTAGGACTCTTATGGTCAGGATTAGAGTTAGGTTTAGGATTAGGGTTAGGGTTAGGGTTAGGTTTAGGGTTAGGGTTAGGGTTAGGGTTAGGGTTAGGGTTACGTACATGCCATGCACATCTGAGGTTTAGAGTTCCGTTTAGCGTTAGGTCTCTTAGGGTTAGGGTTAAGTTTAGGGTTAGGGTTAGGGTTCGGGTTAGCGTTAGGGTTACGGTTAGGGTTAGGGTTAGGGTTAGCGTTAGGGTTATGTACATGCCATGCACAGCTGAGGTTTAGAGTTCCGTCAAGGGTTAGGCCTCTTAGGGTCAGGATTAGGGTTAGGGTTAGGCTTAGGGTTAGGGTTAGGGTTAGGGTTAGGGTTAGGGTTAGGGTTAGGTTTAGGGTTATGTACCTGCCATGCACAGCTGAGTTTTAGAGTTCCGTTTTGGGTTAGGACTCTTAGGGTCAGGATTAGGGTTAGGTTTAGGATTAGGGTTAGGGTTAGGTTTAGGGTTAGGGTTAGGGTTAGGGTTACGTACATGCCATGCACAGCTGAGGTTTAGAGTTGCATTTAGGGTTAGGCCTCTTAGGGTTAGGGT
Organism: Falco peregrinus; assembly: GCF_023634155.1. Classification (NCBI taxonomy): domain Eukaryota; kingdom Metazoa; phylum Chordata; class Aves; order Falconiformes; family Falconidae; genus Falco; species Falco peregrinus. The sequence continues at coordinate 921,315 of NW_026599594.1, read as the reverse complement.
TAGGGTTAGGGTTAGGGTTATGTACATGCCATGCACAGCTGAGGTTTAGAGTTCCGTCAAGGGTTAGGACCCTTAGGGTCAGGATTAGGGTTAGGGTTAGCGTTAGGGTTAGGGATAGGGTTAGGGTTAGGGTTAGGGTTACGTACATGCCATGCACAGCTGAGGTTTAGAGTTGCGTTTAGGGTTAGGCCTCTTAGGGTTAGGGTTAAGGTTAGGTTTAGGGTTAGGGTTAGGGTTAGGGTTACGTACATGCCATGCACAGCTGAGGTTTAGAGTTGCGTTTAGGGTTAGGCCTCTTAGGGTTAGGGTTAGGGTTAGGGTTAGGGTTAGGGTTAGGGTTAGGGTTAGGGTTAGGGTAAGGTTTAGGGTTAGGGTTAGGGTTAGGGTTAGGGTTAGGGTTAGGTACATGCCATGCACAGCTGAGGTTTAGAGTTGCGTTTAGGGTTAGGCCTCTTAGGGTTAGGGTTAGGGTTAGGGTTAGGGTTAGGGTTAGGGTTACGGTTAAGTGCATGCCATGCACAGCTGAGGTTCAGAGTTGCGTTTAGGTTTAGGCCTCTTAGGGTCAGGATTAGGGTTAGGGTTAGGGTTCGGGTTAGCGTTAGGGTTAGTGTTAGGGTTAGGGTTAGGGTTAGGGTTAGGGTTATGTACCTGCCATGCACAGCTGAGGTTTAGAGTTCCATCTAGGGTTAGGAATCTTGGGGTCAGGATTAGGGTTAGGTTTAGGATTAGGGTTAGGGTTAGGGTTAGGGCTAGTGTTAACTGCATGCCATGCACAGCTGACGTTTAGAGTTCCATTTTGGGTTCGGCCTCTTAGGGTCAGGGTTAGGGTTAGGGTTAGGGTTAGGGTTAGGGTTAGGGTTACGTACATGCCATGCACAGCTGAGGTTTAAAGTTGCATTTAGGGTTAGGCCTCTTAGGGTTAGGGTTAGGGTTAGGGTTAGGGTTATGTACATGCCATGCACAGCTGAGGTTTAGAGTTCCGTCAAGGGTTAGGACCCTTAGGGTCAGGATTAGGGTTAGGGTTAGGGTTAGGGTTAGGGTTAGGGTTAGGGTTAGGGTTACGTACATGCCATGCACAGCTGAGGTTTAGAGTTGCGTTTAGGGTTAGGCCTCTTAGGGTTAGGGTTAAGGTTAGGTTTAGGGTTAGGGTTAGGGTTAGGGTTAGGGTTAGGGCTAGTGTTAACTGCATGCCATGCACAGCTGAGGTTTAGAGTTCCGTTTTGGGTTAGGCCTCTTAGGGTCAGTGTTAGGGTTAGGGTTAGGGTTAGGGTTAGGGTTAGGGTTAGGGTTAGGGTTAGGTACATGCCATGCACAGCTGAGGTTTAGAGTTGCGTTTAGGGTTAGGCCTCTTAGGGTCAGGATTAGGGTTAGGGTTAGGGTTCGGGTTAGCGTTAGGGTTAGGGTTAGGGTTAGGGTTAGGGCTAGGGTTAGGGTCAGGGTTAGGGTTAGGATTAGGGTTAGGGTAAGGGTTAGGGTTAGGTACATGCCATGCACAGCTGAGGTTATAGAGTTCCATCAAGGGTTAGGCCTCTTAGGGTCAGGATTAGTGTTAGGGTTAGGGTTCGGGTTAGCGTTAGGGTTAGTGTTAGGGTTAGGGTTAGGGTTAGGGTATAGGGTTATGTACCTGCCATGCACAGCTGAGGTTTAGAGTTCCGTCTAGGGTTAGGAATCTTAGGGTCAGGATTAGGGTTAGGTTTAGGATTAGGTTTAGGGTTGGGGTTCGGGTTAGGGTTAGGGTTAGGGTTAGGGTTAGGGTTAGGGTTAGGGTTAGGTACATGCCATGCACAGGTGACGTTTAGAGTTCCGTTTTGGGTTCGGCCTCTTAGGGTCAGGGTTAGGGTTAGGGTTAGGGTTAGGTTTAGGGTTACGTACATGCCATGCACAGCTGAGGTTTAGAGTTGCATTTAGGGTTAGGCCTCTTAGGGTTAGGGTTAGGGTTAGGGTTAGGGTTAGGTTTATGTACATGCCATGCACAGCTGAGGTTTAGAGTTCCGTCAAGGGTTAGGACCCTTAGGGTCAGGATTAGGGTCAGGGTTAGGGTTAGGGTTAGGGTTAGGGTTAGGGTTAGGGTTACGTACATGCCATGCACAGCTGAAGTTTAGAGTTGCGTTTTGGGTTAGGTCTCTTAGGGTTAGGGTTAGGGTTAGGTTTAGGGTTAGGGTTAGGGTTAGGGTTAGGGTTAGGGTTAGGGTTAAGTGCATGCCATGCACAGCTGAGGTTTAGAGTTCCGTTTTGGGTTAGGTCTCTTAGGGTTAGGGTTAGGGTTAAGGTTAGGGTTAGGGTTAGGGTTAGGGTTAGGGTTAGGGTTAGGGTTAGTGTTAACTGCATGCCATGCACAGCTGAGGTTTAGAGTTCCGTTTTGGGTTAGGCCTCTTAGGGTCAGGGTTAGGGTTAGGGTTAGGGTTAGGCTTAGGGTTAGGCTTAGGGTTAGGTACATGCCATGCACAGCTGAGGTTTAGAGTTGCGTTTAGGGTTAGGCCTCTTAGGGTCAGGATTAGGGTTAGGGTTAGGGTTCGGGTTAGCGTTAGGGTTAGGGTTAGGATTAGGGTTAGGGTTAGGGTTAGGGTTAGGAACATGCCATGCACAGCTGAGGTTTAGAGTTGCGTTTAGGGTTAGGCCTCTTAGGGTCAGGATTAGGGTTAGGGTTAGGGTTCGGGTTAGCGTTAGGGTTAGGGTTAGGATTAGGGTTAGGGTTAGGGTTAGGGTTAGGTACATGCCATGCACAGCTGAGGTTATAGAGTTCCATCAAGGTTTAGGCCTCTTAGGGTCAGGATTCGGGTTAGGGTTAGGGTTCGGGTTAGCGTTAGGGTTAGTGTTAGGGTTAGGTTTAGGGTTAGGGTTAGGGTTATGTACCTGCCATGCACAGCTGAGTTTTAGAGTTCCGTCTAGGGTTAGGACTCTTAGGGTCAGGATTAGGGTTAGGGTTAGGTTTAGGATTAGGGTTAGGGTTAGGGTTAGGGTTAGGGTTAGGGTTAGGGTTAGGTACATGCCATGCACAGCTGAGGTTTAGAGTTCCGTTTTAAGTTAGGCCTCTTAGGGTCAGGGTTAGGGTTAGGTTTAGCGTTAGGGTTAGGGTTACGTACATGCCATGCACAGCTGAGGTTTAAAGTTGCATTTAGGGTTAGGCCTCTTAGGGTTAGGGTTAGGGTTAGGGTTAGGGTTATGTACATGCCATGCACAGCTGAGGTTTAGAGTTCCGTCAAGGGTTAGGCCCCTTAGGGTCAGGATTAGGGTTAGGGTTAGGGTTCGGGTTAGCGTTAGGATTAGTGTTAGGGTTAGGGTTAGGGTTAGGGTTAGGGTTATGTACCTGCCATGCACAGCTGAGGTTTAGAGCTCCGTCTAGGGTTAGGACTCTTAGGGTCAGGATTAGAGTTAGGTTTAGGATTAGGGTTAGGGTTAGGGTTAGGGTTAGGGTTAGGGTTAGGGTTAGGGTTAGGGTTACGTACATGCCATGCACATCTGAGGTTTAGAGTTCCGTTTAGGGTTAGGTCTCTTAGGGTTAGGGTTAAGTTTAGGGTTAGGGTTAGGGTTCGGGTTAGCGTTAGGGTTAGGGTTAGGGTTAGGGTTAGGGTTAGGGTTAGGGTTAGGGTTATGTACATGCCATGCACAGCTGAGGTTTAGAGTTCCGTCAAGGGTTAGGCCTCTTAGGGTCAGGATTAGGGTTAGGTTTAGGGTTAGGGTTAGGGTTAGGGTTAGGGTTAGGGTTATGTTTAGGGTTATGTACCTGCCATGCACAGCTGAGTTTTAGAGTTCCGTCTAGGGTTAGGACTCTTAGGGTCAGGATTAGGGTTAGGTTTAGGATTAGGGTTAGGGTTAGGGTTAGCGTTAGGGTTAGGGTTAGGGTTACGTACATGCCATGCACAGCTGAGGTTTAGAGTTGCATTTAGGGTTAGGCCTCTTAGGGTGAGGGTTAGGGTTAGGGTTAGGGTTATGTACATGCCATGCACAGCTGAGGTTTAGAGTTCCGTCAAGGGTTAGGACCCTTAGGGTCAGGATTAGGGTTAGGGTTAGCGTTAGGGTTAGGGTTAGGGTTAGGGTTAGGGTTACGTACATGCCATGCACAGCTGAGGTTTAGAGTTGCGTTTAGGGTTAGGTCTCTTAGGGTTAGGGTTAAGGTTAGGTTTAGGGTTAGGGTTAGGGTTAGGGTTAGGGTTAGGGTTAGGGTTAAGTGCACGCCATGCACAGCTGAGGTTTAGAGTTCCGTTTTGGGTTAGGACTCTTAGGGTTAGGGTTAGGATTAGGGTTAGAGTTAAAGTTAGGGTAAGGGTTAGGGTTAAATGCATGCAATGCACAGCTGAGGTTTAGAGTTCCGTTTTGTGTTAGGCCTCTTAGGGTCAGGGTTAGGGTTAGGGTTAGGGTTAGGGTTAGGGTTAGGGTTACGTACATGCCATGCACAGCTGAGGTTTAGAGTTGCGTTTAGGGTTAGGCCTCTTAGGGTTAGGGTTAGGGTTAGGGTTAGGGTTAGGGTTAGGGTTAGGGTTAGGGTTAGGTACATGCCATGCACAGCTGAGGTTTAGAGTTGCCTTTAGGGTTAGGCCTCTTAGGGTTAGGGTTAGGGTTAGGGTTAGGGTTGGGGTTAGGGTTAGGGTTAGGGTTACGGTTAAGTGCATGCCATGCACAGCTGAGGTTTAGAGTTGCGTTTAGGGTTAGGCCTCTTAGGGTCAGGGTTAGGGTTAGGGTTAGGTTTAGGGTTAGGGTTACGTACATGCCATGCACAGCTGAGGTTTAGAGTTGCGTTTAGGGTTAGGCCTCTTAGGGTTAGGGTTAGGGTTAGGGTTAGGGTTAGGGTTAGGGTTAGGGTTAGGGTTAGGGTTAGGGTTACGGTTACGGTTACGGTTACGGTTACGGTTAAGTGCATGCCATGCACAGCTGAGGTTTAGAGTTGCGTTTAGGGTTAGGCCTCTTAGGGTTAGGGTTAACGTTAGGGTTAGGGTTAGGGTTAGGGTTAGGGTTAGGGTTAGGGTTAGGGTTAAGTGCATGCCATGCACAGCTGAGGTTTAGAGTTCCGTTTTGGGTTAGGCCTCTTAGGGTCAGGGTTAGGGTTAGGGTTAGGGTTAGGGTTAGGGTTAGGGTTAGGGTTAGGGTTAGGGTTACGTACATGCCATGCACAGCTGAGGTTTAGAGTTGCGTTTAGGGTTAGGCCTCTTAGGGTCAGGATTAGGGTTAGGGTTAGGGTTCGGGTTAGCGTTAGGGTTAGGGTTAGGGTTAGGGTTAGGGTTAGGGTTAGGGTTAGGTACATGCCATGCACAGCTGAGGTTACAGAGTTCCATCAAGGTTTAGGCCTCTTAGGGTCAGGATTAGGGTTAGGGTTAGGGTTCGGGTTAGCGTTAGGGTTAGTGTTAGGGTTAGGGTTAGGGTTAGGGTTAGGGTTATGTACCTGCCATGCACAGCTGAGGTTTAGAGTTCCATCAAGGTTTAGGCCTCTTAGGGTCAGGATTAGGGTTAGGGTTAGGGTTCGGGTTAGCGTTAGGGTTAGTGTTAGGGTTAGGTTTAGGGTTAGGGTTAGGGTTATGTACCTGCCATGCACAGCTGAGGTTTAGAGTTCCGTCTAGGGTTAGGAATCTTAGGGTCAGGATTAGGGTTAGGTTTAGGATTAGGGTTAGGGTTAGGGTTAGGGTTAGGGTTAGGGTTAGGGTTAGGGTTAGGGTTAGGGTTAGGTACATGCCATGCACAGCTGACGTTTAGAGTTCCGTTTTGGGTTCGGCCTCTTAGGGTCAGGGTCAGGGTTAGGGTTAGGGTTAGGGTTAGGGTTACGTACATGCCATGCACAGCTGAGGTTTAAAGTTGCATTTAGGGTTAGGCCTCTTAGGGTTAGGGTTAGGGTTAGGGTTAGGGTTAGGTACATGCCATGCACAGCTGAGGTTTAGAGTTGCCTTTAGGGTTAGGCCTCTTAGGGTTAGGGTTAGGGTTAGGGTTAGGGTTGGGGTTAGGGTTAGGGTTAGGGTTACGGTTAAGTGCATGCCATGCACAGCTGAGGTTTAGAGTTGCGTTTAGGGTTAGGCCTCTTAGGGTCAGGGTTAGGGTTAGGGTTAGGTTTAGGGTTAGGGTTACGTACATGCCATGCACAGCTGAGGTTTAGAGTTGCGTTTAGGGTTAGGCCTCTTAGGGTTAGGGTTAGGGTTAGGGTTAGGGTTAGGGTTAGGGTTAGGGTTAGGGTTAGGGTTAGGGTTAGGGTTACGGTTACGGTTACGGTTACGGTTAAGTGCATGCCATGCACAGCTGAGGTTTAGAGTTGCGCTTAGGGTTAGGCCTCTTAGGGTTAGGGTTAAGGTTAGGGTTAGGGTTAGGATTAGGGTTAGGGTTAGGGTTAGGGTTAGGGTTAGGGTTAGGGTTAGGGTTAGGGTTAGGGTTAAGTGCATGCCATGCACAGCTGAGGTTTAGAGTTCCGTTTTGGGTTAGGCCTCTTAGGGTCAGGGTTAGGGTTAGGGTTAGGGTTAGGGTTAGGGTTAGGGTTAGGGTTACGTACATGCCATGCACAGCTGAGGTTTAGAGTTGCGTTTAGGGTTAGGCCTCTTAGGGTTAGGGTTAGGGTTAGGGTTAGGGTTGGGGTTAGGGTTAGGGTTAGGGTTACGGTTAAGTGCATGCCATGCACAGCTGAGGTTTAGAGTTGCGTTTAGGGTTAGGCCTCTTAGGGTCAGGGTTAGGGTTAGGGTTAGGTTTAGGGTTAGGGTTACGTACATGCCATGCACAGCTGAGGTTTAGAGTTGCGTTTAGGGTTAGGCCTCTTAGGGTTAGGGTTAGGGTTAGGGTTAGGGTTAGGGTTACGGTTAAGTGCATGCCATGCACAGCTGAGGTTTAGAGTTGCGTTTAGGGTTAGGCCTCTTAGGGTTAGGGTTAAGGTTAGGGTTAGGGTTAGGGTTAGGGTTAGGGTTAGGGTTAGGGTTAGGGTTAGGGTTAAGTGCATGCCATGCACAGCTGAGGTTTAGAGTTCCGTTTTGGGTTATGCCTCTTAGGGTCAGGGTTAGGGTTAGGGTTAGGGTTAGGGTTAGGGTTAGGGTTAGTGTTAGGGTTAGGGTTAGGGTTAGGGTTAGGGTTATGTACCTGCCATGCACAGCTGAGGTTTAGAGTTCCATCTAGGGTTAGGAATCTTGGGGTCAGGATTAGAGTTAGGTTTAGGATTAGGGTTAGGGTTAGGGTTAGGGTTAGGGTTAGGGTTAGGGTTAGGGTTAGGGTTACGTACATGCCATGCACATCTGAGGTTTAGAGTTCCGTTTAGGGTTAGGTCTCTTAGGGTTAGGGTTAAGTTTAGGGTTAGGGTTAGGGTTCGGGTTAGCGTTAGGGTTAGGGTTAGGGTTAGGGTTAGGGTTAGGGTTAGGGTTAGGGTTATGTACATGCCATGCACAGCTGAGGTTTAGAGTTCCGTCAAGGGTTAGGCCTCTTAGGGTCAGGATTAGGGTTAGGTTTAGGGTTAGGGTTAGGGTTAGGGTTAGGGTTAGGGTTATGTTTAGGGTTATGTACCTGCCATGCACAGCTGAGTTTTAGAGTTCCGTCTAGGGTTAGGACTCTTAGGGTCAGGATTAGGGTTAGGTTTAGGATTAGGGTTAGGGTTAGGGTTAGCGTTAGGGTTAGGGTTAGGGTTACGTACATGCCATGCACAGCTGAGGTTTAGAGTTGCATTTAGGGTTAGGCCTCTTAGGGTGAGGGTTAGGGTTAGGGTTAGGGTTATGTACATGCCATGCACAGCTGAGGTTTAGAGTTCCGTCAAGGGTTAGGACCCTTAGGGTCAGGATTAGGGTTAGGGTTAGCGTTAGGGTTAGGGTTAGGGTTAGGGTTAGGGTTACGTACATGCCATGCACAGCTGAGGTTTAGAGTTGCGTTTAGGGTTAGGTCTCTTAGGGTTAGGGTTAAGGTTAGGTTTAGGGTTAGGGTTAGGGTTAGGGTTAGGGTTAGGGTTAAGTGCACGCCATGCACAGCTGAGGTTTAGAGTTCCGTTTTGGGTTAGGACTCTTAGGGTTAGGGTTAGGATTAGGGTTAGAGTTAAAGTTAGGGTAAGGGTTAGGGTTAAATGCATGCAATGCACAGCTGAGGTTTAGAGTTCCGTTTTGTGTTAGGCCTCTTAGGGTCAGGGTTAGGGTTAGGGTTAGGGTTAGGGTTAGGGTTAGGGTTACGTACATGCCATGCACAGCTGAGGTTTAGAGTTGCGTTTAGGGTTAGGCCTCTTAGGGTTAGGGTTAGGGTTAGGGTTAGGGTTAGGGTTAGGGTTAGGGTTAGGGTTAGGTACATGCCATGCACAGCTGAGGTTTAGAGTTGCCTTTAGGGTTAGGCCTCTTAGGGTTAGGGTTAGGGTTAGGGTTAGGGTTAGGGTTGGGGTTAGGGTTAGGGTTAGGGTTACGGTTAAGTGCATGCCATGCACAGCTGAGGTTTAGAGTTGCGTTTAGGGTTAGGCCTCTTAGGGTCAGGGTTAGGGTTAGGGTTAGGTTTAGGGTTAGGGTTACGTACATGCCATGCACAGCTGAGGTTTAGAGTTGCGTTTAGGGTTAGGCCTCTTAGGGTTAGGGTTAGGGTTAGGGTTAGGGTTAGGGTTAGGGTTAGGGTTAGGGTTAGGGTTAGGGTTAGGGTTAGGGTTACGGTTACGGTTACGGTTAAGTGCATGCCATGCACAGCTGAGGTTTAGAGTTGCGTTTAGGGTTAGGCCTCTTAGGGTTAGGGTTAACGTTAGGGTTAGGGTTAGGGTTAGGGTTAGGGTTAGGGTTAGGGTTAGGGTTAAGTGCATGCCATGCACAGCTGAGGTTTAGAGTTCCGTTTTGGGTTAGGCCTCTTAGGGTCAGGGTTAGGGTTAGGGTTAGGGTTAGGGTTAGGGTTAGGGTTAGGGTTAGGGTTAGGGTTACGTACATGCCATGCACAGCTGAGGTTTAGAGTTGCGTTTAGGGTTAGGCCTCTTAGGGTCAGGATTAGGGTTAGGGTTAGGGTTCGGGTTAGCGTTAGGGTTAGGGTTAGGGTTAGGGTTAGGGTTAGGGTTAGGTACATGCCATGCACAGCTGAGGTTACAGAGTTCCATCAAGGTTTAGGCCTCTTAGGGTCAGGATTAGGGTTAGGGTTAGGGTTCGGGTTAGCGTTAGGGTTAGTGTTAGGGTTAGGGTTAGGGTTAGGGTTAGGGTTATGTACCTGCCATGCACAGCTGAGGTTTAGAGTTCCATCAAGGTTTAGGCCTCTTAGGGTCAGGATTAGGGTTAGGGTTAGGGTTCGGGTTAGCGTTAGGGTTAGTGTTAGGGTTAGGTTTAGGGTTAGGGTTAGGGTTATGTACCTGCCATGCACAGCTGAGGTTTAGAGTTCCGTCTAGGGTTAGGAATCTTAGGGTCAGGATTAGGGTTAGGTTTAGGATTAGGGTTAGGGTTAGGGTTAGGGTTAGGGTTAGGGTTAGGGTTAGGGTTAGGGTTAGGTACATGCCATGCACAGCTGACGTTTAGAGTTCCGTTTTGGGTTCGGCCTCTTAGGGTCAGGGTCAGGGTTAGGGTTAGGGTTAGGGTTAGGGTTACGTACATGCCATGCACAGCTGAGGTTTAAAGTTGCATTTAGGGTTAGGCCTCTTAGGGTTAGGGTTAGGGTTAGGGTTAGGGTTAGGTACATGCCATGCACAGCTGAGGTTTAGAGTTGCCTTTAGGGTTAGGCCTCTTAGGGTTAGGGTTAGGGTTAGGGTTAGGGTTGGGGTTAGGGTTAGGGTTAGGGTTACGGTTAAGTGCATGCCATGCACAGCTGAGGTTTAGAGTTGCGTTTAGGGTTAGGCCTCTTAGGGTCAGGGTTAGGGTTAGGGTTAGGTTTAGGGTTAGGGTTACGTACATGCCATGCACAGCTGAGGTTTAGAGTTGCGTTTAGGGTTAGGCCTCTTAGGGTTAGGGTTAGGGTTAGGGTTAGGGTTAGGGTTAGGGTTAGGGTTAGGGTTAGGGTTAGGGTTAGGGTTACGGTTACGGTTACGGTTACGGTTAAGTGCATGACATGCACAGCTGAGGTTTAGAGTTGCGTTTAGGGTTAGGCCTCTTAGGGTTAGGGTTAAGGTTAGGGTTAGGGTTAGGATTAGGGTTAGGGTTAGGGTTAGGGTTAGGGTTAGGGTTAGGGTTAGGGTTAGGGTTAGGGTTAAGTGCATGCCATGCACAGCTGAGGTTTAGAGTTCCGTTTTGGGTTAGGCCTCTTAGGGTCAGGGTTAGGGTTAGGGTTAGGGTTAGGGTTAGGGTTAGGGTTAGGGTTACGTACATGCCATGCACAGCTGAGGTTTAGAGTTGCGTTTAGGGTTAGGCCTCTTAGGGTTAGGGTTAGGGTTAGGGTTAGGGTTGGGGTTAGGGTTAGGGTTAGGGTTACGGTTAAGTGCATGCCATGCACAGCTGAGGTTTAGAGTTGCGTTTAGGGTTAGGCCTCTTAGGGTCAGGGTTAGGGTTAGGGTTAGGTTTAGGGTTAGGGTTACGTACATGCCATGCACAGCTGAGGTTTAGAGTTGCGTTTAGGGTTAGGCCTCTTAGGGTTAGGGTTAGGGTTAGGGTTAGGGTTAGGGTTACGGTTAAGTGCATGCCATGCACAGCTGAGGTTTAGAGTTGCGTTTAGGGTTAGGCCTCTTAGGGTTAGGGTTAAGGTTAGGGTTAGGGTTAGGGTTAGGGTTAGGGTTAGGGTTAGGGTTAGGGTTAGGGTTAAGTGCATGCCATGCACAGCTGAGGTTTAGAGTTCCGTTTTGGGTTATGCCTCTTAGGGTCAGGGTTAGGGTTAGGGTTAGGGTTAGGGTTAGGGTTAGGGTTAGTGTTAGGGTTAGGGTTAGGGTTAGGGTTAGGGTTATGTACCTGCCATGCACAGCTGAGGTTTAGAGTTCCATCTAGGGTTAGGAATCTTGGGGTCAGGATTAGGGTTAGGTTTAGGATTAGGGTTAGGGTTAGGGTTAGGGTTAGGGTTAGGGTTAGGGTTAGGGTTAGGGTTAGGTTTAGGGTTAGGGTTAGGGTTAAGTGCATGCCATGCACAGCTGACGTTTAGAATTCCATTTTGGGTTCGGCCTCTTAGGGTCAGGGTTAGGGTTAGGGTTAGGGTTAGGGTTAGGGTTAGGGTTACGTACATGCCATGCACAGCTGAGGTTTAAAGTTGCATTTAGGGTTAGGCCTCTTAGGGTTAGGGTTAGGGTTAGGGTTAGGGTTATGTACATGCCATGCACAGCTGAGGTTTAGAGTTCCGTCAAGGGTTAGGACCCTTAGGGTCAGGATTAGGGTTAGGGTTAGGGTTAGGGTTAGGGTTAGGGTTAGGGTTACGTACATGCCATGCACAGCTGAGGTTTAGAGTTGCGTTTAGGGTTAGGCCTCTTAGGGTTAGGGTTAAGGTTAGGTTTAGGGTTAGGGTTAGGGTTAGGGTTAGGGTTAGGGCTAGTGTTAACTGCATGCCATGCACAGCTGAGGTTTAGAGTTCCGTTTTGGGTTAGGCCTCTTAGGGTCAGTGTTAGGGTTAGGGTTAGGGTTAGGGTTAGGGTTAGGGTTAGGGTTAGGTACATGCCATGCACAGCTGAGGTTTAGAGTTGCGTTTAGGGTTAGGCCTCTTAGGGTCAGGATTAGGGTTAGGGTTAGGGTTCGGGTTAGGGTTAGGGTTAGGGTTAGGGTTAGGATTAGGGTTAGGGTAAGGGTTAGGGTTAGGTACATGCCATGCACAGCTGAGGTTATAGAGTTCCATCAAGGGTTAGGCCTCTTAGGGTCAGGATTAGTGTTAGGGTTAGGGTTCGGGTTAGCATTAGGGTTAGTGTTAGGGTTAGGGTTAGGGTTAGGGTTAGGGTTATGTACCTGCCATGCACAGCTGAGGTTTAGAGTTCCGTCTAGGGTTAGGAATCTTAGGGTCAGGATTAGGGTTAGGTTTAGGATTAGGTTTAGGGTTGGGGTTCGGGTTAGGGTTAGGGTTAGGGTTAGGGTTAGGGTTAGGTACATGCCATGCACAGCTGACGTTTAGAGTTCCGTTTTGGGTTCGGCCTCTTAGGGTCAGGGTTAGGGTTAGGGTTAGGGTTAAGGTTAGGGTTACGTACATTCCATGCACAGCTGAGGTTTAAAGTTGCATTTAGGGTTAGGCCTCTTAGGGTTAGGGTTAGGGTTAGGGTTAGGGTTAGGGTTAGGGTTAGGGTTAGGGTTAGGGTTAGGTAGATGCCATGCACAGGTGACGTTTAGAGTTCCGTTTTGGGTTCGGCCTCTTAGGGTCAGGGTTAGGGTTAGGGTTAGGGTTAGGTTTAGGGTTACGTACATGCCATGCACAGCTGAGGTTTAGAGTTGCATTTAGGGTTAGGCCTCTTAGGGTTAGGGTTAGGGTTAGGGTTAGGGTTAGGGTTAGGTTTATGTACATGCCATGCACAGCTGAGGTTTAGAGTTCCGTCAAGGGTTAGGACCCTTAGGGTCAGGATTTGGGTTAGGGTTAGGGTTAGGGTTAGGGTTAGGGTTAGGGTTAGGGTTAGGGTTAGGTACATGCCATGCACAGCTGACGTTTAGAGTTCCGTTTTGGGTTCGGCCTCTTAGGGTCAGGGTTAGGGTTAGGGTTAGGGTTAGGGTTAGGGTTAGGGTTAGGGTTAGGGTTAGGGTTAGGGTTAAGTGCATGCCATGCACAGCTGAGGTTTAGAGCTCCGTCTAGGGTTAGGACTCTTATGGTCAGGATTTGAGTTAGGTTTAGGATTAGGGTTAGGGTTAGGGTTAGGTTTAGGGTTAGGGTTAGGGTTAGGGTTAGGGTTAGGGTTAGGGTTACGTACATGCCATGCACATCTGAGGTTTAGAGTTCCGTTTAGCGTTAGGTCTCTTAGGGTTAGGGTTAAGTTTAGGGTTAGGGTTAGGGTTCGGGTTAGCGTTAGGGTTAGGGTTAGGGTTAGGGTTAGGGTTAGGGTTAGGGTTAGGGTTAGGGTTACGTACATGCCATGCACATCTGAGGTTTAGAGTTCCGTTTAGCGTTAGGTCTCTTAGGGTTAGGGTTAAGTTTAGGGTTAGGGTTAGGGTTCGGGTTAGCGTTAGGGTTAGGGTTAGGGTTAGGGTTAGGGTTAGGGTTAGGGTTATGTACATGCCATGCACAGCTGAGGTTTAGAGTTCCGTCAAGGGTTAGGCCTCTTAGGGTCAGGATTAGGGTTAGGGTTAGGCTTAGGGTTAGGGTTAGGGTTAGGGTTAGGGTTAGGGTTAGGGTTAGGTTTAGGGTTATGTACCTGCCATGCACAGCTGAGTTTTAGAGTTCCGTTTTGGGTTAGGACTCTTAGGGTCAGGATTAGGGTTAGGTTTAGGATTAGGGTTAGGGTTAGGTTTAGGGTTAGGGTTAGGGTTAGGGTTACGTACATGCCATGCACAGCTGAGGTTTAGAGTTGCATTTAGGGTTAGGCCTCTTAGGGTTAGGGTTAGGGTTAGGGTTAGGGTTATGTACATGCCATGCACAGCTGAGGTTTAGAGTTCCGTCAAGGGTTAGGACCCTTAGGGTCAGGATTAGGGTTAGGGTTAGCGTTAGGGTTAGGGATAGGGTTAGGGTTAGGGTTAGGGTTACGTACATGCCATGCACAGCTGAGGTTTAGAGTTGCGTTTAGGATTAGGCCTCTTAGGGTTAGGGTTAAGGTTAGGTTTAGGGTTAGGGTTAGGGTTAGGGTTACGTACATGCCATGCACAGCTGAGGTTTAGAGTTGCGTTTAGGGTTAGGCCTCTTAGGGTTAGGGTTAGGGTTAGGGTTAGGGTTAGGGTTAGGGTTAGGGTTAGGGTAAGGTTTAGGGTTAGGGTTAGGGTTAGGGTTAGGGTTAGGGTTAGGTACATGCCATGCACAGCTGAGGTTTAGAGTTGCGTTTAGGGTTAGGCCTCTTAGGGTTAGGGTTAGGGTTAGGGTTAGGGTTAGGGTTAGGGTTACGGTTAAGTGCATGCCATGCACAGCTGAGGTTCAGAGTTGCGTTTAGGTTTAGGCCTCTTAGGGTCAGGATTAGGGTTAGGGTTAGGGTTCGGGTTAGCGTTAGGGTTAGTGTTAGGGTTAGGGTTAGGGTTAGGGTTAGGGTTATGTACCTGCCATGCACAGCTGAGGTTTAGAGTTCCATCTAGGGTTAGGAATCTTGGGGTCAGGATTAGGGTTAGGTTTAGGATTAGGGTTAGGGTTAGGGTTAGGGCTAGTGTTAACTGCATGCCATGCACAGCTGACGTTTAGAGTTCCATTTTGGGTTCGGCCTCTTAGGGTCAGGGTTAGGGTTAGGGTTAGGGTTAGGGTTAGGGTTAGGGTTACGTACATGCCATGCACAGCTGAGGTTTAAAGTTGCATTTAGGGTTAGGCCTCTTAGGGTTAGGGTTAGGGTTAGGGTTAGGGTTATGTACATGCCATGCACAGCTGAGGTTTAGAGTTCCGTCTCCGTCAAGGGTTAGGACCCTTAGGGTCAGGATTAGGGTTAGGGTTAGGGTTAGGGTTAGGGTTAGGGTTAGGGTTAGGGTTACGTACATGCCATGCACAGCTGAGGTTTAGAGTTGCGTTTAGGGTTAGGCCTCTTAGGGTTAGGGTTAAGGTTAGGTTTAGGGTTAGGGTTAGGGTTAGGGTTAGGGTTAGGGCTAGTGTTAACTGCATGCCATGCACAGCTGAGGTTTAGAGTTCCGTTTTGGGTTAGGCCTCTTAGGGTCAGTGTTAGGGTTAGGGTTAGGGTTAGGGTTAGGGTTAGGGTTAGGGTTAGGGTTAGGTACATGCCATGCACAGCTGAGGTTTAGAGTTGCGTTTAGGGTTAGGCCTCTTAGGGTCAGGATTAGGGTTAGGGTTAGGGTTCGGGTTAGCGTTAGGGTTAGGGTTAGGGTTAGGGTTAGGGCGAGGGTTAGGGTCAGGGTTAGGGTTAGGATTAGGGTTAGGGTAAGGGTTAGGGTTAGGTACATGCCATGCACAGCTGAGGTTATAGAGTTCCATCAAGGGTTAGGCCTCTTAGGGTCAGGATTAGTGTTAGGGTTAGGGTTCGGGTTAGCGTTAGGGTTAGTGTTAGGGTTAGGGTTAGGGTTAGGGTATAGGGTTATGTACCTGCCATGCACAGCTGAGGTTTAGAGTTCCGTCTAGGGTTAGGAATCTTAGGGTCAGGATTAGGGTTAGGTTTAGGATTAGGTTTAGGGTTGGGGTTCGGGTTAGGGTTAGGGTTAGGGTTAGGGTTAGGGTTAGGGTTAGGGTTAGGGTTAGGTACATGCCATGCACAGGTGACGTTTAGAGTTCCGTTTTGGGTTCGGCCTCTTAGGGTCAGGGTTAGGGTTAGGGTTAGGGTTAGGTTTAGGGTTACGTACATGCCATGCACAGCTGAGGTTTAGAGTTGCATTTAGGGTTAGGCCTCTTAGGGTTAGGGTTAGGGTTAGGGTTAGGGTTAGGTTTATGTACATGCCATGCACAGCTGAGGTTTAGAGTTCCGTCAAGGGTTAGGACCCTTAGGGTCAGGATTAGGGTCAGGGTTAGGGTTAGGGTTAGGGTTAGGGTTAGGGTTAGGGTTACGTACATGCCATGCACAGCTGAAGTTTAGAGTTGCGTTTTGGGTTAGGTCTCTTAGGGTTAGGGTTAGGGTTAGGTTTAGGGTTAGGGTTAGGGTTAGGGTTAGGGTTAGGGTTAGGGTTAAGTGCATGCCATGCACAGCTGAGGTTTAGAGTTCCGTTTTGGGTTAGGTCTCTTAGGGTTAGGGTTAGGGTTAAGGTTAGGGTTAGGGTTAGGGTTAGGGTTAGGGTTAGGGTTAGGGTTAGTGTTAACTGCATGCCATGCACAGCTGAGGTTTAGAGTTCCGTTTTGGGTTAGGCCTCTTAGGGTCAGGGTTAGGGTTAGGGTTAGGGTTAGGCTTAGGGTTAGGCTTAGGGTTAGGTACATGCCATGCACAGCTGAGGTTTAGAGTTGCGTTTAGGGTTAGGCCTCTTAGGGTCAGGATTAGGGTTAGGGTTAGGGTTCGGGTTAGCGTTAGGGTTAGGGTTAGGATTAGGGTTAGGGTTAGGGTTAGGGTTAGGAACATGCCATGCACAGCTGAGGTTTAGAGTTGCGTTTAGGGTTAGGCCTCTTAGGGTCAGGATTAGGGTTAGGGTTAGGGTTCGGGTTAGCGTTAGGGTTAGGGTTAGGATTAGGGTTAGGGTTAGGGTTAGGGTTAGGTACATGCCATGCACAGCTGAGGTTATAGAGTTCCATCAAGGTTTAGGCCTCTTAGGGTCAGGATTCGGGTTAGGGTTAGGGTTCGGGTTAGCGTTAGGGTTAGTGTTAGGGTTAGGTTTAGGGTTAGGGTTAGGGTTAGGGTTAGGGTTATGTACCTGCAATGCACAGCTGAGTTTTAGAGTTCCGTCTAGGGTTAGGACTCTTAGGGTCAGGATTAGGGTTAGGTTTAGGATTAGGGTTAGGGTTAGGGTTAGGGTTAGGGTTAGGGTTAGGGTTAGGGTTAGGTACATGCCATGCACAGCTGAGGTTTAGAGTTGCGTTTAGGGTTAGGCCTCTTAGGGTCAGGGTTAGGGTTAGGTTTAGCGTTAGGGTTAGGGTTACGTACATGCCATGCACAGCTGAGGTTTAAAGTTGCATTTAGGGTTAGGCCTCTTAGGGTTAGGGTTAGGGTTAGGGTTAGGGTTATGTACATGCCATGCACAGCTGAGGTTTAGAGTTCCGTCAAGGGTTAGGCCCCTTAGGGTCAGGATTAGGGTTAGGGTTAGGGTTCGGGTTAGCGTTAGGATTAGTGTTAGGGTTAGGGTTAGGGTTAGGGTTAGGGTTATGTACCTGCCATGCACAGCTGAGGTTTAGAGCTCCGTCTAGGGTTAGGACTCAGGGTCAGGATTAGAGTTAGGTTTAGGATTAGGGTTAGGGTTAGGGTTAGGGTTAGGGTTAGGGTTAGGGTTAGGGTTAGGGTTACGTACATGCCATGCACATCTGAGGTTTAGAGTTCCGTTTAGGGTTAGGTCTCTTAGGGTTAGGGTTAAGTTTAGGGTTAGGGTTAGGGTTCGGGTTAGCGTTAGGGTTAGGGTTAGGGTTAGGGTTAGGGTTAGGGTTAGGGTTAGGGTTATGTACATGCCATGCACAGCTGAGGTTTAGAGTTCCGTCAAGGGTTAGGCCTCTTAGGGTCAGGATTAGGGTTAGGTTTAGGGTTAGGGTTAGGGTTAGGGTTAGGGTTAGGGTTATGTTTAGGGTTATGTAGCTGCCATGCACAGCTGAGTTTTAGAGTTCCGTCTAGGGTTAGGACTCTTAGGGTCAGGATTAGGGTTAGGTTTAGGATTAGGGTTAGGGTTAGGGTTAGCGTTAGGGTTAGGGTTAGGGTTACGTACATGCCATGCACAGCTGAGGTTTAGAGTTGCATTTAGGGTTAGGCCTCTTAGGGTTAGGGTTAGGGTTAGGGTTAGGGTTATGTACATGCCATGCACAGCTGAGGTTTAGAGTTCCGTCAAGGGTTAGGACCCTTAGGGTCAGGATTAGGGTTAGGGTTAGGGTTAGGGTCAGGGTGAGGGTTAGGGTTAGGGTTACGTACATGCCATGCACAGCTGAGGTTTAGAGTTGCGTTTAGGGTTAGGTCTCTTAGGGTTAGGGTTAAGGTTAGGTTTAGGGTTAGGGTTAGGGTTAGGGTTAGGGTTAAGTGCACGCCATGCACAGCTGAGGTTTAGAGTTCCGTTTTGGGTTAGGACTCTTAGGGTTAGGGTTAGGGTTAGGGTTAGGGTTAGGGTTAGGGCTAGGGTTAGGGTTAAATGCATGCAATGCACAGCTGAGGTTTAGAGTTCCGTTTTGTGTTAGGCCTCTTAGGGTCAGGGTTAGGGTTAGGGTTAGGGTTAGGGTTAGGGTTAGGGTTACGTACATGCCATGCACAGCTGAGGTTTAGAGTTGCGTTTAGGGTTAGGCCTCTTAGGGTTAGGGTTAGGGTTAGGGTTAGGGTTAGGGTTAGGGTTAGGGTTAGGGTTAGGTACATGCCATGCACAGCTGAGGTTTAGAGTTGCCTTTAGGGTTAGGCCTCTTAGGGTTAGGGTTAGGGTTAGGGTTAGGGTTGGGGTTAGGGTTAGGGTTAGGGTTACGGTTAAGTGCATGCCATGCACAGCTGAGGTTTAGAGTTGCGTTTAGGGTTAGGCCTCTTAGGGTCAGGGTTAGGGTTAGGGTTAGGTTTAGGGTTAGGGTTACGTACATGCCATGCACAGCTGAGGTTTAGAGTTGCGTTTAGGGTTAGGCCTCTTAGGGTTAGGGTTAGGGTTAGGGTTAGGGTTAGGGTTAGGGTTAGGGTTAGGGTTAGGGTTACGGTTACGGTTAAGTGCATGCCATGCACAGCTGAGGTTTAGAGTTGCGTTTAGGGTTAGGCCTCTTAGGGTTAGGGTTAACGTTAGGGTTAGGGTTAGGGTTAGGGTTAGGGTTAGGGTTAGGGTTAGGGTTAGGGTTAAGTGCATGCCATGCACAGCTGAGGTTTAGAGTTCCGTTTTGGGTTAGGCCTCTTAGGGTCAGGGTTAGGGTTAGGGTTAGGGTTAGGGTTAGGGTTAGGGTTAGGGTTAGGGTTAGGGTTACGTACATGCCATGCACAGCTGAGGTTTAGAGTTGCGTTTAGGGTTAGGCCTCTTAGGGTCAGGATTAGGGTTAGGGTTAGGGTTCGGGTTAGCGTTAGGGTTAGGGTTAGGGTTAGGGTTAGGGTTAGGGTTAGGGTTAGGTACATGCCATGCACAGCTGAGGTTACAGAGTTCCATCAAGGTTTAGGCCTCTTAGGGTCAGGATTAGGGTTAGGGTTAGGGTTCGGGTTAGCGTTAGGGTTAGTGTTAGGGTTAGGGTTAGGGTTAGGGTTAGGGTTATGTACCTGCCATGCACAGCTGAGGTTTAGAGTTCCATCAAGGTTTAGGCCTCTTAGGGTCAGGATTAGGGTTAGGGTTAGGGTTCGGGTTAGCGTTAGGGTTAGTGTTAGGGTTAGGTTTAGGGTTAGGGTTAGGGTTATGTACCTGCCATGCACAGCTGAGGTTTAGAGTTCCGTCTAGGGTTAGGAATCTTAGGGTCAGGATTAGGGTTAGGTTTAGGATTAGGGTTAGGGTTAGGGTTAGGGTTAGGGTTAGGGTTAGGGTTAGGGTTAGGGTTAGGTACATGCCATGCACAGCTGACGTTTAGAGTTCCGTTTTGGGTTCGGCCTCTTAGGGTCAGGGTCAGGGTTAGGGTTAGGGTTAGGGTTAGGGTTACGTACATGCCATGCACAGCTGAGGTTTAAAGTTGCATTTAGGGTTAGGCCTCTTAGGGTTAGGGTTAGGGTTAGGGTTAGGGTTAGGTACATGCCATGCACAGCTGAGGTTTAGAGTTGCCTTTAGGGTTAGGCCTCTTAGGGTTAGGGTTAGGGTTAGGGTTAGGGTTGGGGTTAGGGTTAGGGTTAGGGTTACGGTTAAGTGCATGCCATGCACAGCTGAGGTTTAGAGTTGCGTTTAGGGTTAGGCCTCTTAGGGTCAGGGTTAGGGTTAGGGTTAGGTTTAGGGTTAGGGTTACGTACATGCCATGCACAGCTGAGGTTTAGAGTTGCGTTTAGGGTTAGGCCTCTTAGGGTTAGGGTTAGGGTTAGGGTTAGGGTTAGGGTTAGGGTTAGGGTTAGGGTTAGGGTTAGGGTTAGGGTTAGGGTTAGGGTTAGGGTTACGGTTACGGTTACGGTTAAGTGCATGCCATGCACAGCTGAGGTTTAGAGTTGCGTTTAGGGTTAGGCCTCTTAGGGTTAGGGTTAAGGTTAGGGTTAGGGTTAGGGTTAGGGTTAGGGTTAGGGTTAGGGTTAGGGTTAGGGTTAGGGTTAGGGTTAAGTGCATGCCATGCACAGCTGAGGTTTAGAG
The DNA here is from genome assembly GCF_023634155.1 of Falco peregrinus. NCBI lineage: Eukaryota > Metazoa > Chordata > Aves > Falconiformes > Falconidae > Falco > Falco peregrinus. The sequence continues at coordinate 901,642 of NW_026599594.1, read as the reverse complement.
TTCCGTTTTGGGTTAGGCCTCTTAGGGTTAGGGTTAAGGTTAGGGTTAGGGTTAGGGTTAGGGTTAGGGTTAGGGTTAGGGTTAGGGTTAGGGTTAAGTGCATGCCATGCACAGCTGAGGTTTAGAGTTCCGTTTTGGGTTATGCCTCTTAGGGTCAGGGTTAGGGTTAGGGTTAGGGTTAGGGTTAGGGTTAGGGTTAGGGTTAGCGTTAGGGTTACGGTTAGGGTTAGGGTTAGGGTTAGCGTTAGGTTTAGGGTTAGGGTTAGGGTTACGGTTAAGTGCATGCCATGCACAGCTGAGGTTTAGAGTTGCGTTTAGGGTTAGGCCTCTTAGGGTTAGTGTTAGGGTTAGGGTTAGGGTTAGGGTTAGGATTACGGTTAGGTTTAGGGTTAGGGTTAAGTGCATGCCATGCACAGCTGAGGTTTAGTGTTCCCTTTTGGGTTAGGCCTCTTAGGGTCAGGGTTACGGTTAGGGTTAGGGTTAGGGTTTGGGTTACGTACATGCCATGCACAGCTGAGGTTTAGAGTTGCGTTTAGGGTTAGGCCTCTTAGGGTTAGGGTTAGGGTTAGGGTTAGGGTTAGGGTTAGGGTTAGGGTTAGGGTTACGGTTAAGTGCATGCCATGCACAGCTGAGGTTTAGAGTTGCGTTTAGGGTTAGGCCTCTTAGGGTTAGGGTTAAGGTTAGGGTTAGGGTTAGGGTTAGGGTTAGTGTTAGGGTTAGGGTTAGGGTTAGGGTTATGTACCTGCCATGCACAGCTGAGGTTTAGAGTTCCGTTTTGGGTTAGGCCTCTTAGGGTCAGGGTTAGGGTTAGGGTTAGGGTTAGGGTTAGCGTTAGGGTTACGGTTAGGGTTAGGGTTAGGGTTAGCGTTAGGGTTAGGGTTAGGGTTAGGGTTAGGGTTAGGGTTAGGGTTAGGGTTACGGTTAAGTGCATGCCATGCACAGCTGAGGTTTAGAGTTGCGTTTAGGGTTAGGCCTCTTAGGGTTAGTGTTAGGGTTAGGGTTAGGGTTAGGGTTAGGATTACAGTTAGGTTTAGGGTTAGTGTTAATTGCATGCCATGCACAGCTGAGGTTTAGAGTTCCGTTTTGGGTTAGGCCTCTTAGGGTCAGGGTTATGGTTAGGGTTAGGGTTAGGGTTAGGGTTACGTACATGCCATGCACAGCTGAGGTTTAGAGTTGCGTTTAGGGTTAGGCCTCTTAGGGTTAGGGTTAGGGTTAGGGTTAGGGTTAGGGTTAGGGTTAGGGTTAGGGTTAGGGTTAGGGTTAGGTACATGCCATGCACAGCTGAGGTTTAGAGTTGCCTTTAGGGTTAGGCCTCTTAGGGTTAGGGTTAGGGTTAGGGTTAGGGTTGGGGTTAGGGTTAGGGTTAGGGTTACGGTTAAGTGCATGCCATGCACAGCTGAGGTTTAGAGTTGTGTTTAGGGTTAGGCCTCTTAGGGTCAGGGTTAGGGTTAGGGTTAGGTTTAGGGTTAGGGTTACGTACATGCCATGCACAGCTGAGGTTTAGAGTTGCGTTTAGGGTTAGGCCTCTTAGGGTTAGGGTTAGGTTTAGGGTTAGGGTTAGGGTTAGGGTTAGGGTTAGGGTTACGGTTACGGTTACGGTTACGGTTAAGTGCATGCCATGCACAGCTGAGGTTTAGAGTTG